>NC_041386.1:660707728-660779652 GCF_002162155.2 Triticum dicoccoides | reverse complement strand
TAAGGGAACCTTTTTTTTGCCTCTCGCAGAAGCAAACCTGTACCTCCACGAGAAACAAATTTATGTCTCTCCTAGAAGCGAAAAGAAACTATGTCTCTCACACAAGCAAACCTATATATCCATCCATGAAAACCAAATATGTTTCTCTCGTGGAAGAAGAAAAAATGTGTTTTTCCCTTTCCGAGTGCCTCTCGTGGAAGCACACATGTGCCTGCACGAGAAGCAAATCTGTGCCTCTTGAGGAAGCAAAAAAAAAAATCTTTTCAAGAGGCACGGCTCATGGAAGCAAATCTGTGACTCTAGTGAAAGGAAAGAAAAGGCGTTTTTAATGCAATTTTTTATATTTCCCATCCAAAACTTAGGAAAAACTGGCAAAAACCATCTAAAATGCAAAAACTCGTATAGAAAATTAACAAAAAAAACTCCCGAAGTAGCGCCCGACACACGACATGTGGCGGTGGCTGTCCCGCAAGGGATACTCGTTGGTTAGTTGCTCCCAAATATGATTGTTTTTGTAAGTTTTGCCACTGAAATCTTAAAATCACTGAATAAAAGGTATATTTTACATAGATTACTTCAAACTCCTTTAATGATGACAAACAATATAGTGCATGTTCATTATTTGTTGCTATATAAGAGAGTTTTGGTGAGTTTTACACCTGCGTGAGGTATGTGAGGTTTGTTGTATGTGCTATATTTCTATTGGTTTGAAACACAATATCTCAAGAACGGATGAATTCAAATAACAAACCATTGTCATCATTGTATTCGTTGTAACAAGATCTTTAAAATTACATCTCATGTAGATAAGGTTTTGATAAACTTTTCTCGGGTGAAATTCGTGCTCCCAGACACACCTAACATGTGCTTCCAATGTGAAATAACCAGTGCTCCCTAACTTTGTGCCAATCTAGTAATAACATATTGATCTCATGTAGATAAGGTGTTGATTGAACCATGTGCCCTCAACGTGAAGTACAACTATGTTTTCGCATGAAGCGCACATGAGCTCCCATCATGAACTAACTTGTCCTCCTAAATATGAATACAAACTATATGCTCCCATGTGAAGCACATCCATACTCCGCGAGGAAGGGTGCTTCCACCTGAAGCACACTTATGCTTCCGTGTCTTGTGCTATAGAAAATAAATAAACCGAAAAACCTAAAATGCAAAAAAAATGTAAAAGAGAAAATTTTGAGACACACACACTAAAAGGAGAAAAAAAGGGGGGAAATAGAAAGAAAAAATGTTCACTTGAAGGAGCGTCCAATGTGCTAGTATGTGCACTTGTTCACGGCTGGTGATCGACTCATTAATTCCAGTGCATCCACACGTCATGAGCTCAATCGTTCATGTGCGTCTGCGTGTCAAAACGGCAGCTCCTGTATCGTTTCCTTCCCTTTTTTTTACATGGTCACATGGGTTTCCTCCCATTTGACATGGTGGAATCCTGTGGTTCCCACTCACTTTCCACTATTGATAGTTTTCACTCGACCTAAGCCACTCGGCGTTTGTCGACAGGCCCAAGCCAAGTCAAGAGAAGGTGCAAATTCTAACATTGAGCATAAATCTACATTTTTTTAATGATTTGAAGATAGCATAAATATATTTGACAACATGCATATAGAGTCTAACTTCTATTTCATGTCCGTAGTCCCAACTGGGTTCTGGATCATATCAAGAGTTGTCGGCAAAACTAAAGTATCCGACCTAGTTTCTACTCTTGTGGGCGTGCGAAAACTTGTACCGGCAGACTCGGTGATAAGAATGACCTAAAAAATAGGCACTTTGATATATAATTACTCGTGTATATTTACACCTTTCCCCTCACTAACTCGATGACACTTTTAAGTTATGTGATGAATAACACATGATGTCACATAATCCTAGGTGGCGGTTGGTATACATTCTTGGTCGCTTCTCCTTACATATCAATGATTGCCAAGGAGGACCATGATGGGGGGCAGATAAACAAATTCTTGCACCAATTTCTCTTATAATCCGGCTTCTCTAAAGGAGTTTGAAAGGACAAACGGACATTATTGCTCACTCATAACGTATTGCTGTAGTAGAATAATCATCGATGCTTCTCAAGCCTATGCCACTCATTTAGATAAGACATGATCGCTACTTCTTGAACATATGGGTACTCTTCATTCATCATCACCAGGGGAACATTACTAAAAGACTTGGATAGTAACTATGCTCATCCCTGAGGAACTGCTGATGTGAAGGTGCTACGGCAGCTCACTGCTATGTATTTATCAGCTCGTGCGTAGGTATCTCGGATTCCAGCTACTTATTATGGCCAATTTGATTTGCTATCTTCTCCCTTCATGATAGTAGTATATGCTCACATGCCTTTTTATATAACCGTAGCATAGTGCATACCAACCATGGATATTACATCTGGGGGAAACATGATTACTAGACTGGCATCACACGTGTATCATGTTGGGACAGTTAATTAGAGATGTCGTGTTATTATGTTGTACTCCCACCTCTGGGTCCGGTCCTAGTTTGAATTTTGATGCCTTTCTTGCTACAATATGGACTACGTACTTTGATTCCTCACATTTATTGTTTCCCCTAGAAAGAACATTAATGGAGCATTTGCAATAGATCTCCTATATATAACTGAAATCCAATACCTCAAATGTATTAGAACTTGCGTAGGATGTACACAAAATCATCCCTCAATTTACATGTGCATTTTTTCCTTTTAAAAATTATAAAACATATGTAAATACAGAAGCAGTACTTGTTCTGAAACCATGAATACTTGCTGTACAACTATCCGACGTTAATTTATGTATCGGGGGTCAACTGAGTTGATTTGCTATATCCTATTAGTTTGATTCACACACAAAAATCATCTACGCTATGTTACCTTTGAAAGAGGGAAACATACATCCATTTGTTTACAAATTGACAGTTATTATGAACTTCATTCTTGGTAACAATGGTTGGATGGGTAGAGAAGAAGTCTAAGCCATCATTCTCATCTTAAACATTGATGACAAGCCATGCTCGTGTGCCAGATCAGAGTTTAAACCATTCGGGCAATGGTTCAGTCACCCACAATTTGTTCAATCGTACAGGGATAATCAAGATATCGCCCGATCTCAGTACGAGAACTGAATTTTGATCATATCCATTTAAAACACTACTACAATCTGAATAGGCAATGTAAAAATGACCATACTTTCCTTAGACCTTATGCTTTAGATTTGCTCTACAAGCTTGCTCCACATGTACGCTTTGATCACACATATCTATTATATTATGCTATATTATTGTATTATATTATATTATATTATATAGTAAAAGGAATTGGCTAGAAAATCCCACAGTAATCATAAATATCTGGCCATTAGTTAAAGAGACAAGATTTTTAGGTCCCGGGGGTCGGGACACCCGGTTGTCATGTACGTTCATGCAGATACAGTACCTAGAGATTTGTGCCATGTTCTATCAAGTGTTTTGTTTAGCAGGCCTAGTGAATAGTAATATGGCAGGCGTGGGGTACAGCTGATGCTAGGATTCATGCTCTCTCTCACACCAGTCGGCGCAGAATATTGGATTGAATCCCTCCATACCTAAGCAACGTCAGATCCTACCATCGTCCACCTGTCATGCATAACAGGTCGTGTGTGCAGCTATTCCGCAAATTTTATATGTTGCAAAAGTACTCAATTGAAGAGCTCGTTTTTTAAGAAATTATGTTTATCAATGTATTAATTGCAGTGAATGTATGCGTGATTAATAAATAACCTAAAACTTTTATATGCATGGGTGAGTTTTCTCTTAATCCTTGCATGCAAAGTTTAATTCACGTTAAAATATGTACATGTGAATGAGGGTAATAAAATTAAGATTTATAAAGTAGAAAATAATTTTTTTGAGATAAGCCTTATAAACCGGAAGCTTATCCAATATCGTCTGAGATGGTTTGGCCATATTCAGAGCAGGCCTCGAGAAGCTCCAGTGCATAGCGGACGGCTAAAGTGTACGGAGAATGTCAAAAGAGGTTGGGGTAGACAGAATTTGACATGGGAGGAGTCCGTTACGAGAGGCCTGAAGGATTCATTTATCACCAAAGAACTATCTATGGACAGGGGGGTGTGGAAGCTTGCTATCCATGTGCCAGAGTCATGAGTTGGTCGTGAGATCTTATGAGTTTCATCTCTAGTCTATCCCGACTTGTTTGAGACTAAATGCTTTGTTGTTGTTGTTGTTGTTGTTGTTGTTGTTGTTGTTGTTGTTGTTGTTGTTGTTGTAAACCGGAAGGAAGGGAGAACAAGCAATTCTGGTGAACCTTTCATAACGGATTTGGATCCTTTTTTTTACAAAAAGTCAAATTGTTACTTTATATTCTGCATGTGGTTTCGATTCGTTTGAAGGGACCCATTTGAAGAGCCAGCAATAATTTATTATATGGTTTTTGTTAATCTATGATTAACCTCCTCTCCTTTCAGGAAGAATTTATTATATGTTTTTTGTTAATATATGCTTAACCTCCTTTCATACAGGAAGACCCGGAGAGGGGTGGGGTTGCCGGAGTGAATAGCATAAAACTACCACTTTTCGCGTTAGGGTTTCAGAAAACTACCACAAATTTGTTTGTGACTGATAACTACCAAAATTGGCGTCGGCTGTTTCAAAAACCCCAAATCACCATGTGATTTAGAATTGATCCGGTTTATGATAGGTCGGACCCACCCCTAAACAAACCGTCTGGTTGACCGTTAATTGACATGTGGGGCCACACCTCAGCCAAGGAGCTATTCCTAAAACCCCACATGTTTTTTTAAAGAGCCACCAATGCCACGGGAACAGAGGAGAACAGATCGAGAGCTCCTCTGCCGCCCGCCATCATTGATCACCGGGGCTCAACACCGGCCGCTCCTCAACCCACCTCCTTTTCTCCCTATGTCTCCCTAGGCCCAGCTGCTCCTCGTCCGCCGCCCAACCAGCCCCTCCCGCGCCACCGGCCGCAGGCAGGCCACACGTCTACCTCCTCCCGCGCTCCGCCGTCGGCTGCAGGTGCCCTCGTCCACGTTCGCGCGACTGGGAGGAGCGCCGCTCCGGCAGTCTGAGCTCCTACGCGTGGCGGCGCCCACGCACAGAGGGAGGCGGCGGCTGCTCCAGCGGCTCGTCCGGGGCATTGCCGGGCACGGGAGCGGCCGGAGGGAGCCTGTCACCGGCCCTGTAGGACGGCCAGGCAGGGGGGAGTGGCCGGAGGGAGCACATGGGGGATCCTCCGCCCCTGCAGTCCGATGAGGTCACCACGTGCGGGTGTGCAAGCAGCACGACGACCTCCCAGGGACCTGATTGCTTTTTTAAAATGATTCCAGGGACCTGATTGTTTTCCAAATAGTTATAGGGGTTATTCTGTAAATAAATCTATGGAAGAGACACCGGCATGTGAGTCCCACATGTCAGTTAACGGTCAAACAAACGGTCAAACAATCAGTTCTCTTACATGCGGGCCCCGACTGTCATAATCGTGATCAATTGTTAAATCCTCGTTGATTTGGGTTTTTTGAAACAGCCGACCCTGATTTCGGTAGTTATCAGTCACACACAAATTTGTGATAGTTTTTTAAAATCCTAACATGAAAAATGGTAGTTTTATGCTATTCACTCGGGTTGCCGACCTAATAGGACCAATGGTCTAGCGGAGGATGACTGCATTTAGAATGAGCCAGGCAGCTATTGCGAAGCATGCATGCATGCGCCCCAGGTGGTGCATTCGCAGCATTTCCATATGCGTACATCAGCACACTCGCTGACCAACCACGCCATATTAAAGCCAGTTTACCCCTAGAAATCTTCTTCTGCAGGCGGCAGCTACAGTGGAGCAACTAATTGCTCTCCGAAAATGAAAGCTTGTGTTTCCATGAAATTACTTGATCCTATTTGACGCGTGGGCACGTCTGAGCGAGAAACCTCGTGGATAACGGGGATTTGAAACGTTTTCAGAATTGTGCCTGTGCTTCCAGAATCTGGGTCTGAACAAAAAAAACTCGCTGTTCGTAGGAGAGGATCGGTTCTCAAAGATGTTACGCGATCGACGATGAAAAATAGCATGGATCCAACAAAATAGCGTTCCAATTTGGCAAATCGTCCGTCCAGTTTCGTTTTGTTTACATTGAAACAAAGGGAGAAAATGACCGGCCGTGCCGCTTCCCACCAAACCCCGACTTTCGTGCAACGGAATGGGACGAGACAACGCCGGCGAAGTTAACTTTCGTTGTGTTGTGTGCGTCAGTGCTGTACCGTAAGCCGTAACAAGTTGACAGGTTTGAAACGTTCCAACCTAATGAACACGGCCGTGGCAGACGGCCAGACCCATGTCATTCTCTCTGCCTCTCTATATACCACCCACACCAGCTCTTTCCCCGGTTCAACACACACAAGAACTCACCAGCTCCACGACCGGCCAGGAGAGAGACAACATGCCTCCATCACGGGATATTCTCCTTGCCGTGCTCCTCCTCTTCTCGGCCTCCGTCCTCCTCCCGGCAGCAAGAGCCCAGCAGGAAGCCGACCATGAGGAGGAATTCAGCTACTCGCTGGATGCGGAGAACGGGCCGGCGCACTGGGGCGACATCAAGGAGGAGTGGTCCGCGTGCGGCAAGGGCAACATGCAGTCGCCCATCGACCTCGCCAGCCCACGCGTCTCCCTCGTGCGCGGCCTCGGCTACCTCAACCACTCCTACATCCCCGCCAACGCCACCATCGTCAACCGCGGCCACGACATCATGCTCAAGTTCGAGGGCGACGCCGGAAGCGTGTCCATCGGCGGCACGCCCTACTACCTCCGGCAGCTGCACTGGCACTCGCCCACTGAGCACAGCGTCAATGGCCGCAGGTACGACATGGAGCTCCACATGTTCCACGAAAGTGCCCATGGCAAGGCCGCCGTCATCGGCGTCTTCTACGAGATTGGCGCCCACGACGCCTTCCTGCACAAGGTGCCTCTCTTTTCTTTCTTGCTTCTTTTCTTTAGTTAACAAACCAGGATTAATTAAGCTTGATTAACTAAAGCCAACACGTCAACATGGGACTTAACTTAATTATAAGTAAGCTTAACTAACACCAACATGGCAACATGGGACTAATTCTAATCTTGTACTACGAACGCAGCTGGAACCATACCTGGAAATGATAGCTGATCGGAAGGACAGGGAGGAGAAGATGGGGATGATGGATCCCAGGGGCGCCAGAGGAAAGGCCAGCGTGTACTACCGCTACGTGGGCTCCCTCACCACCCCGCCCTGCTCGGAAGGGGTCATCTGGACCATTGTCAAGAGGGTACGCCCCGTTTCATTCATTCACGATCACGCATCACCTCACCTTGCATCATACACAACTACCAACTAACAACTATCAGTAAAATATTTCATTTCTGGACCATCACATGACACACTACTTGCAACTGTCAAATAAAAGAATTCGCTTCTTGAACTTAGCAGTTGGCACGGAGCTGGCAGTTCGATCTATCTACAAATCCTTTGATTTTTCATTCACAAAGTATCTTCCCACCGGTTTCGTCTTTCCTTCACTTTAGATTGATTGGAATTTAGATCAGTGGAACGCACGCCAGCTAGATGTGTGCACAAGTCCTATTATACACCATGCATTGGATGGTTGGTGAATGATGATGGAATTCAGGGGTGATATATATATATATTACATTTGATGTTACTGAAACTTTTCGTTTTCTCGATCTGGTTGAATTTTCAGGTGCGCACTGTGTCAAGGCACCAGCTGGAGCTTCTCAGGGAGGCCGTTCACGACGTAAGTTTTTGTTCCCTTCTGTTTCTCTAATCCTTTTCATGAAAGAGAAGTCTTGCTATTGTCTTTGTGCGTTGAACTCTTGTCTTTCAGCACTTTACTGTCTTTAGACTCGTGTCGGATGGTAGACCTTAACCGTGGACCTCTAGAAATTCCACAGCAAAATGAAAGCCGCCTTTAATTTGGTCGATCTTCACCCATGGGCTAAAAAAAATTGGGACTGATTTTCCTTCAACCCTACATGCAGGACATGGAGAAGAACGCGAGGCCCCGTCAGGAGGTGAACAGCAGAGATATCAGCATGTTCCGGCCTTTTGAGCAAAATAGACATTGATTACTAGTGTTGGTCCTTTGGCTAATTAGTCTGGTGCTTCAGCTATTTTTTATGTATATGGTTATATCATTTTTGCACGTAGTAGTTATTTCCATCCACTTTCAAAGTTTGTATACGGCTACTGAATAATAAATGAACACGACCAGTTCATGTCCATGCATATCTTGATGTTTTTTTTTTTTTTGCGGGAATGCATATCTTGATGTTGACATCTTGGGATCTACCAGATCATCGATATGATTGTTGTTGGGATTTGATTATGGTTTTGTATCTCCAAATGAAATAATGCCATCCATGGCTAATTCTTGTGTTACCCATATTCTTCGTGGCCAAACTAGCGTGAGTCACTTTATGGCCAATTTTGGCAGAACACAGCGTAGTCTTGTTTGGCCTGGCTCCGGTCCAAAGAACGTCTAGACTTTTTTTTAACAAACATCACCCACTTTATACTCATGACTGTAATCCCTTAATTTTGAGTAACACAAATTATTTCGCAAAAAAAAAAGATCCAACCATCTGGTGGTAGCCTGGTGGTGTCCCCTTGAAGAATCATGCAAGGACTAGTGTAGGCCGGAGAGGATTATCCTGTTGCAACCGTTGCTAGAGCTCAAGAAAGGCTAAGTTTGAATATTCCTGAATATTGTCAACATAATATTGATTCCTGGATCCATTTGGCTATTTGTTTTTGTAATGATCAGGTACTCAAGTTGACTATGGCTCTTAATATAAACGGAGTACTCAACTAAACAAGAGGGGTGTCGACCTCACCTGTTGCTGTCTCTGGTACGATGATGATGAGAGATAAGACTTGTGCGCCATGTGCCATGGCCGCCGCCGTGAATTAATTCAACTTTCTCAACAGTTCAATCTCGTAGAAAATAACACAGAAGAATTCAGCATCCAATGCAATTATTGATAGCCCTTTGCAGATCAGCAGTTGCTACTTTCGGGTTTTGAATGACAAACACAAGGTCCTGAACTTTCTCATTCTGGGGGTTGGTGATTGACAGATTGAAAGTCCTGCCTAGGGTAATCAGTGACGCAGAATAACGTTTAATCAGCCAACGCGCGTCAAATTATTCGTCATGGGCGTTCACATGATTGATAGGTACAAAAAGGTTGGGTGAAACCGAATGCATTGCCGGAAGTGTGTTGAAATGACGCAGAATAACGGACCAACGTAAGATATTTGAATGTTACTAAATTTTCTGGTCTCCCGGCACCATTAACAGTGTTGTCTTGTCTAACCCATATATGCTTGGCTTCCCCGTTCACTGAATTTTTCTTTTGAAAAGAAGGATCACCCCTGCGTCTACATCAAAATGATATATGCAACCATCTTTATTAATTATTCAATAGAGTCTGACAAAATGAATACAAAGATCAACGCAGAACCCCTATCTAGGCGAACAAAGTCGCTGCACCTACAAGTATAAAGATGTGTCGGGTCCGCATCAACAGACATCATCTAATCCAGTGGCCTCAAAAAGCCGACGGCGTGGGAAGCTAGGAGTACCAGCCAGTCTAGGCGTCCCACAACTCGCACCGCATGCACATGCTAGCTCTAGGATCCGCCATAGCTATCTTTCGTCATCATGTCTTTAGGTGGAATCATTACATAGATCTTGCGAGTCACATTTGCTGTCGACGTCACCATGACGCCAAACAACGCCACCAGCCTGCGCTCGTCCATCGAACCGCGTCAAGCGTTGATACTCCACTGCTCCACGCCGCGAAATCCACTGTCTTCAATGTGGCCGATGCAACACCCATGTCTAGAGAATACTAGAGCAGAAGACAGAGGTTCAAATAGATGCATATTTCATTTCAACATAGATGGATAAGAAAATGCATCAAAAGCTCTTTTTTAGCATTCATTGTATGTGCTTATATGGTGTGTTAAAACGTATATGGCACGGTTAAGTTATTGCAGAAAGAACATCACGGCTGTAAACACACAACATTGTAGATGAACTATCTAAATGGTTCAAAAATACAAAGAAAATTATCGTCAGACATGGATAGATCATTGTCGTCGGTGTTTGACTGATCATGTGATGTCCAGTCTCGGCGGTTTGAGGTGTGGATGGCGGCCTTCGACGGCCGCAACAAGAAGATTATGGTACGCAATGATGCGTCTGCAAGCGCGACCTGTATCCATAGGCACGACGCCCTTGGGTGCATGTGGCGCTATGGTTGCTCGCCGGCGGCACAAAGGGGTTCGTCCAGTGAAAGGGCGCTGGCCATCGCACGAGGAGGTTTGTCGCACCTGCAAACGCATCTGAAGCTATGGAGTTCGGGGCAAACCGGCGGTTCCCCGTTGGCATTTACTACAGAGGAAGTGGCTCTCACGATTTGCTGGATGCTGCAGTGTAAGTCGCGTCAATGTGGAGTGGTGGTGGCTAGATCTGCGCCGAGACACCGAAGGCCCCTTGACATCCATGGGGGAGGTCTAAGGTGGGAAGACATCTCACCAATCTGCTAGTGCCTTGTTGGCCTGACGTGCAGTAAGGCAAAGGCGATTTCCAAAGGTGGGAAGACGTCTCACCAAGATGCTGATTGGAACACTGCTTCATGTCCGGAGCGAAAACTCTTGTCCTGACCTTTATTGATCGGGCTTGGCAGCGACGAACTTGCATCATTATCTTGTTGAAAGCATTGTCTACTTGATATTGTGCTGGTCTTCATCGGCTAGTCTTGGAACCGTGATGAAAATCGTTGTCAACACCACATGGGGCGACGATGGTGCGAGGACCTTTATCCCTTCATAAAGGCGATGCTGTGGAAGAAGTCAACTTTGTCCTAGGTGTTCATTACATATCTGGTATTGGTTTAGACTAGGTAACTTTGTTATGTGCTTCGTTCAATAATTAACGAAAAAGGTATGTTGCAAAGGCTAGTGGTTTAACCTCCTTTTTAATAAAATAATGATATTCTAGATATGGACAGAATCCCCAAAACAAATTTCAGCACAGTTTTTTTTAACATTGCTAAAAATTCTTTAATACTTTTGGCACAAATTATTTATATTAATTTATAGCTGGTTTCGCTGAATTGTTTATTGAGGCATATAGTAATATAACTTAAACTGCAAGCTTTCCAGCGTGAAGCAGTCGTTTTTCCTAGGGCTTGAGACTAGGAGATGACTAGAGGTGGCCTCACATTTTTCTGCGAGAAAACTGTCGCCATGATTCCAATCTAGATTTGGAACGGGACCAAAATGTTTTCAGTTCATGAGCTTGAGAGGCATCGGAAACTAAATTACCACTTGGTGGCCTCTCTAGGAAATGTAGTACTAATTTGTTGATGGTACAACATTGTACTCTACAAGGATGGCCATGCATGATTTGACTAGTCCACCCTATTTCTGTCCAGGTGCAGAAATGGATCGACCAGGTCATGCAGATGTAGTGTGTAGTGATTTAGTTATGATTTTTTCAAGTTTGAAAATTGCCCTATAGTCCCGGTTTGTGTCTCCAACCGGGACTATAGGTTAGACCCCTTTAGTGCCGGTTCGCGGCATGAACCGGTACTAAAGGTTGGCCCTTTAGTACCGGTTTGTGCCACAAATCGGGACTAAATGGGCTCGTGGGGCCCCGGCCTGACGCCAGCCTGCCACCACCCCTTTAGTACCGGTTCGTGGAACCGATACTAAAGGTTCAGCATGAACCGACACTAATGCATAGCCGTTCGAACCGGTACTAATGATACCATTAGTATCGGGCCAAAATCGAACCGGGACTAATGTGTCTCACATAAGGTCCTTTTTCTACTAGTGGATGAAATGCCCGAGCCACACTTAAACTTTCTCCTCTCGAAGCTCCTTGTCCAAGCTCTATTTTCCTCAAGATTTGTCTAGGTTAGGCTGTCCGTCATGTCCCGTCCCCGTCCTCACCGTCGTCGATCGCCCGCGCCGATCTCGTCGCCGGCACCACCGTGGTGAGCCTCTTGTTTTTGTCTTCTTTCTAAAAGAAAGAAGTTCTTACTTGTATGATTTAGATAGATACTTGTGTAGTTTTCTTACTTATTATTATTTTGTTATTATATAGTGCGATGGTTTTGGTATCTGCCTCCGTCGGCCCTCGTCCTGTCTATGATTCAGATGTGGTATATATGTTTTCTTTTATAACTATTAGTTTCATTTAGTGTTTATTACAATTATGTCGAGCAATGTGACATAGATTTTTTTATCTAGGAGGTATGTGAACCGGAAATTCCAACTGACCCTATTGTCGAGAGGTTAAATTTAGTTCAAGAAGAAAACAATTACTTGAAGGAAAAATTGAAAAAAATTGAGGAGGAGGAGATGATATTGGAGTTGCATGTTGTGGATGTCGTCGATGATCACAAGATCAAGATGGATGCAATGCGCTTGAAGATTAGAACGATTAGAAAATATGACATTCATACTCAGGCTTGGTATCATTATGCAGTTGGATCAATTGTTATCTTAGTTGCAATTATGATCGCCTTTGTTGTTGCATTGAAATGTTTTAGAAAATTTCAATGTATGACTTAATTAGATGCTCTGGACAGCTATATGTTGTTCAATGAGAACTATGTATGCACTTTGGTTTTAATGTGATGACGAACTTCTATTGATTTAGTCACTTCTGTATTCATGATGTTCTGTAATGGTTTTTGACAGACTTAATTATATTTAATGCACGCAGATGAATCATCAGTGGATGTATGGTGACAGACGCACCTCTGAGTACATTAAGGACGTGCATAATTTTCTCGAAGTGGTTGAGGCAAACAAGCAGAATGGTTTTATCTGTTGTCCATGCCCTATGTGGGAATACGAAGGCTTACTCTGACCGGAAAATCCTTCACAGCCACCTGGTTTATAAGGGTTTCATGCCACACTATAATGTTTGGACCAAGCACGAAGAAACATGAGTTATGATGGACGACAACGAAGAAGAAGAGGATGATGACAACTATGTTCCCCCTGAATACGGTGATGCTGCAGCGGGGGAAGCTGAAGATTAAGAAGAACCAGACGATGTGCCCGATGATGATCTTCGCCGGGTCATTGTTGATGCAAAGGGACAGTGCAAAAGTGTAAAGGAGAAGCTGAAGTACGATTGCATGTTAGAGGATCACAAAAAAAGGTTGTACCCCAATTGCGAAGATGGCAACACAAAGCTCGGTACCACATTGGAATTGCTGCAGTGGAAGGCAGAGAATGGTGTACCTGACAAAGTATTTGAGAAGCTACTGAAAATATTGAAAAAGAAGCTTACAAAGGATAACTAATTGGCTGACAGTACGCACGCAACAAAGAAGGTTGTATGCCCTCTAGGATTGGAAGTGCAGAAGGTACATGCATGCCCTAATGACTGCATCCTCTATCGCGATGCGTACGAGGATTTAAACGCATGCCCGGTATGTGGTGTGTTGCGGTATAAGATCGGATGAGATGACCCTGGTGATGTTGACGGTGAGCGCCCCAAGAAGAGGGTTCCTGCCAAGGTGATGTGGTATGCTCCTATAATACCATGGTTGAAACATCTTTACAGAAACAAAGAGCATGCCAAGTTGATGCGATGGCATAGACAGGACCATAAGCAAGAAGGGAAGTTGAGAGCACCCGCTGACGGGTAGCAGTGGAGAAAAATCGAGAGAAAGTACTGGGAGGACTTTGCAGGTGACACAAGGAATGTATGGTTTGGTCTAAGCACGGATGACATTAATCCTTTTGGGGAGCAGAGCAGCAATCATATCACTTGGCCTGTGACTCTATGTATCTATAACCTTCCTCCTTGGATGTGCATGAAGCAGAAGTTCATTATGATGCGAGTTCTCATCCAAGGCCCTAAGCAACCCGGCAACGACATTGATGTGTACCTAAGGCCATTAGTTGAAGAACTTTTACAGCTCTGGAATGGAAATGGTGTACGTGTGTGGGATGAGCAGAAACAACTGGAATTTTTGATATACATGCGTTGTTGTTTGTAACCATTAATGATAGGCCTACTCTTAGTAACCTTTCAGGACAGACAAACAAGGGATACCACGCATGCATGCACTGTTTAGATGACACGAAAGTATATACCTGGACATATGCAGGAAGAATGTGCACCTGGGGCATCGTCGATTTCTTCCGACCAACCATCAATGTCGAAATAAAGTGAAGCATTTCAAAGGCGAGGCAGATCACCGGAAGAAGCCCGCCGTCCATATGGTGATCACATACTTACTATGGTCAATGATTTACAAGTAATCTTTGGAAAGGGTCCCGACGGACTATCTGTTCTGAATGACGCTGAGGGACGCGCACCCATGTGGAAGAAGAAATCTATATTTTGGGACCTACCCTACTGGAAGACCTAGGGGTCCGCTCTTCAATCGACGTGATGCACGTGACAAACAATCTTTGCATGGACCTGCTAGGCTTCTTGGGCGTGTATGGGAAGACAAAAAATAAATCGGAGGCACGGGAGGACCAGCAACGTGTGCACGAAAAAGACGGCATGACTCCAAAGTATTATGAAGGTCCTGCCGGCTACGCTCTTACCAAAGAATAGAACGAAATCTTCTTTGAATGGCTGCTCAGTATGAAGTCCCCGTCTGGCTTCTCGTCGAATATAAGGGGAATAATAAATATGACAGAGAAAAAGGTCCAGAACCTAAAGTCTCATGACTGCCATGTGATTATGACGCAACTGCTTCTGGTTGCATTGAGGGTGCTTCCTCTAGAAAACATTCGATTAGCCATTGTGAAGCTATGTTCATTCCTCAATGCAATATCTCAGAAGGTGATCGATTCAGAATTCCTACCAAGGTTAAGGAGTGATGTGGCGCAATGTCTTGTTAGTTTCCATCTGGTGTTCCCACCATCCTTCTTCAATATAATGACACACGTCCTAGTTCATCTAGTCGACGAGATTGTCATTCTGGGCCCTGTATTTCTACACAATATGTTTCCCTTTGAGTGGTTCATGGGAGTCTTAAAGAAATATGCCCATAACCGTGCTATGCCAGAAGGAAGCATCTCCATGGGCCATCAAACAGAGGATGTCATTGGGTTTTGTGTTGACTTCATTCCTGACCTTAAGAAGATTGGTCTCTCTCAATGGCGGTATGAGGGGAGACTGAGTGGAAAAGGCATTCTAGGAGTGGACTCAATAATATGTAGGGACAGGCATTCTTGGTCTCAAGCACAATACACAGTTCTACAAAATTCTACATTGGTGACGACGAATGTCGATGAACACAAGAACATTCTGCGCTCCAAACACCCGGAGCAGTGTGAATGCCTGACAGATGCGTGTTGATGACTACTCGACAGTTCAGTGTGTCATGCTTTATGTCTTAGAATCGGGAGTTCAAAGACATTTTTAACGTCATGGAGCATAGGAGATGTTCCAAGAGTTGAAGTTAATATTTCAAGCAAATGCCCGAGTTGAGATATATGAAGTCTCCAACAAGTTCTATAGCTGAAAAATGGAGGAGAATAGTTCTGTCAGTGAACACATACTCAAAATGTCTGGGTTCCATAACCACTTGACTCAGCTGGGAGTTAATCTTCACGATGATAGTGTCATTGACAGAGTTCTTCAATCACTGCCACCAAGCTATAAAGGCTTTGTGATGAACTATAATATGCAAGGGATGAACAAGACAATTCCCGAGCTCTTCGCAATGCTAAAAGCTGTGGAGGTAGAAATCAAGAAGGAGCATCAAGTGTTGAGACCACTAGTTTCAATAAAAAGGGCAAAGGGAAGAAGGGGAACTTCAAGAAGAACGGCAAGAAAGTTGTTTCTTAGGAGAAGAAACCCAAGTCTGGACCTAAGCCTGAAACTGAGTGCTTGTACTACAAAGGGACTGGTCACTAGAAGCGGAACTGCCCCAAGTATTTGGCGGATAAGAAGGATGGCAAAGTGAAAGGTATATTTCATATACTTGTTACTGATGTGTACCTTACTAATGCTCGTAGTAGCGCGTGGGTATTTGATATTAGTTATGTTGCTCATATTTGCAACTCGAAACAGGGGCTACGGATTAAATGAAGATTGGCTAAGGATGAGGTGACGATGCGCGTGGGAAATGGTTCCAAGGTTGATGTGATCGACGTTGGCACGCTACCTCTACATCTACCTTCAAGATTAGTTTTAGACCTAAATATTTGTTATTTGGTGCCAGCGTTGAACATGAACATTATATCTGGATCTTGTTTGATGCGAGATGGTTATTCATTTAAATCAGAGAATAATGGTTGTTCTATTTATATGAGTAATATCTTTTATGGTCATGCACCCTTGCTGAGTGGTCTATTTTGTTGAATCTTGATCGTGATGATACACATGTTCATAATACTGAAGCCAAAAGATGCAAAGTTGATAATGATAATGCAACTTATTTGTGGCACTGCCGTTTAGGTCATATCGGTGTAAAGCACATGAAGAAACTCCATGCTGATGGGCTTTTGGAATCACTTGATTATTAATCACTTGGTGCTTGCGAACCGTGCCTCATGGGAAAGTTGACTAAAACTCCGTTCTCGGAACGAGCTACTGACTTGTTGGAAATAATACATATCGATGTATACGGTCCAATGAGTGTTGAGGCTCATGGCGAGTATCGTTATTTTCTTACCTTCACAGATGATTTGAGCAGATATGGTTATATCTACTTAATGAAGCATAAGTCTGAAACATTTGAAAAGTTGAAAGAATTTCAGAGTGAAGTAGAAAATCATCGTAACAAGAAAATAAAGTTTCTACGATCTGATCATGGAGGTGAATATTTGAGTTACGAGTTTGGTCTTCATTTAAAACAATGTGGAATGGTTTCACAATTTACGCAACCTGGAACACCACAGCGAAATGGTGTGTCCGAACGTTGTAACTGTACTCTATTTTGGATATGGTGCGATCTATGATGTCTTTTACTGATTTACCGCTATCATTTTGGGGTTATGCTCTAGAGACGGCTGCATTCACTTTGAATAGGGCACCATCAAAATCCGTTGAGACGACGCCTTATGAACTGTGGTTTGGCAAGAAATCAAAGTTGTCGTTTCTTAAAGTTTAGGGCTGCGATGCTTATGTGGAAAAGCTTCAACCTGATAAGCTCGAGCCCTAATCAGAGAAGTCCGTCTTCATAGGATACCTAAAGGAAACTGTTGGTTACACCTTCTATCACAGACCCGAAGGCAAAACCTTTATTCGTGATCAGAAGAACAATCGATACATCCCTTCGAGCGTTACGCCGAAGAAGTGTTGAATAGTTCATGGTCCTTCCGGGTTGAACTCCCACATATGGAGAGATCTACGTTGGCATAGCAGGACCCGACGAACTACCATTACTTGGATTACTTTGACGAGAGTGACATCCCTCTTGAGGAGATCTCGGATGCGACTCTGCAATGTCGGCACGCCATTAGTTGGCCCCCCAGTCCAGCCCTTTGTTGACCCATGATGCTAGTTGGGGCGGAGGGCCCAGGCGGAAGGCTGGGGCGGCCGCCCACTTTGTACCTCGGGGCGCTGTGATGTAAAACCACTTCCGTTGCCATAGGTCGTACATCTCCGGAAAGGGACCCTTTGGCCATAGGGCCTCGGCACCTTTGCTTATTATAGCACCTCCGCACTCCGCGTGTCGCCTGTCTATCATCTTCGGCTTCACATTAAAGGTCTTGAGACACTAGCCAAAGTGCGGGGTAATGTGGAGGAAGGCCTCACACACAACGATAAATGACGAGATGTGAAGGATGGCATCTAGAGCTAGGTCGTGGAAATCTAGCCCGTAATAGAACATGAGCCCACTTATGAAGGGATCAAGACTGAAGCCAAGCCCTCGGAGGAAATGGGAGACAGATACGACACTCTCGTTGGGTTCGGGAGTAGGAATAAGCTGCCCTTGAGCAGGTAGCCTGTGGGGGATTTCAGCGGTCAGATACCTAGCCTCCCTAAGCTTCTTGATGTCCTCCTCTATAACAGAAGAGGCCATCTACCGGCCTTGAACGTTGGATCCGGACATGATTGAAGGTCCGAAGCGCTTAGCCTAAACCTTGGGTGTTGGAATTCGAGGTAGGGGAAGGGAAGGATAGGGCGTGGAAAGAAAAGGACGGGTCTGGACCTCTTTATAAAGAAGGTGAATGTTAAGCGTTCCCCTCGTGGCCGTTTGGAACTTGCCTAAGACTGAGGAGTCATACTTACAACACGATTGGGTTACCCACGCCCGTATTGATGATAATCCCGTGATAAGGGGGACACGATCTCTGCTTCGACAAGACGTGCCAATAAAACACCCTTGCAATATGTGCAGTAGCAGGCTGAGAAAAAACGGTTCGTATAATGACCGGGCCACGGCGTGATGTCACGCTATGAAAATTTGTCAGCAGATTAGATTTGTGGAATATTATGCTTCTACGGTGGTGTGTGAAATTTGTTTTGCAGAGCCGGACACGATTAATGTGTTCAAAATCTACCTTGGAGTATTCAGAGAAGGAACCCGCCTTGCAATGCCGAAGACAATCTGTGTGCCGGACTCATTGTCATTGAAGCCTGGTTCAGGGGCTACTGGGGGAGTCCTGGATTAGGGGGTCCTCGGACAGCCGGACTATATACTTTGGCCAGACTGTTGGAACCATGAAGATACAAGATTGAAGACTTCGTCCCGTGTCCGGGTGGGACTCTCCTTTGCGTGGAAGGCAAGCTTGGCAATTCGGATATGTAGATTTCCTTCTCTATAACCGACTCTGTGTAACCCTAGCCCCCTCCGGTGTCTATATAAAATGGAGGGTTTAGTCCGTAGGACAACAACAATCATAACCATAGGCTAGCTTCTAGGGTTTAGCCTCTACGATCTCGTGGTAGATCAACTCTTGTAATACTCATATCATCAAGAACAATGAAGCAGGAAGTTGGGTATTACCTCCATTGAGAGGGCCCGAACCTTGGCAAACATCGTGTCCCCGCCTCCTGTTACCATTAGCCTTAGACGCACAGTTTGGGACCCCTACCCGAGATCTGCCGGTTTTGACACCGACAAAGACCTCCCCGGCAACGCGCCAGAAATCCTTCTTGCTACCTCTTGAGCATGCGTTGGTTTTTCCCTTGAAGAGGAAAGGGTGATGCAGCAAAGTAGCGTAAGTATTTGCCTCAGTTTTTCAGAACCAAGGTATCAATCCAGTAGGAGGCTCCACGCAAGTCCCTCGTACCTACACAAACAAACTAGAACCTCGCAACCAACGTGATAAAGGGGTTGTCAATCCCTTCACGGCCACTTGCGAAAGTGAGATCTGATAGAGATAATATGATAAGATAAATATTTTTGGTATTTTTATGATATAAATTGAAAAGTAAAGATTGCAAAATAAAGTAGATCGGAAACTTATATGATAGAGAATAGACCCGAGGGCCATAGGTTTCACTAGTGGCTTCTCTCAAGATAGCGTAAGTATTACGGTGGGTGAACAAATTAGTGTCGAGCAATTGATAGGAAATTGCATAGTTATGAGAATATCTAGGCATGATCATGTATATAGGCATCACGTCCGCGACAAGTAGACCGACTCCTGCCTGCATCTACTAATATTACTCCACACATCGACTGCTATCCATCATGCATCTAGAGTATTAAGTTCATAACAACAGAGTAACGCATTAAGCAAGATGACATGATGTAGAGGGATAAACTCAAGCAATATGATATAAACCCATCTTTTTATCCATGATGGCAACAATACAATACGTGCCTTGCTGCCCCTGCTGTCACTGGGAAAGGACACCACAAGATTGAACCCAAAAGTAAGCACTTCTCCCATTGCAAGTGAGGGAGTCCTGGATTAGGGGGTGTCCGGATAGCCGACTATGACCTTTGGCCGGACTCCTGGACTATGAAGATACAAGATTGAAGACTTTGTCCCGTGTCCGGATGGGACTTTCCTTGGCGTGGAAGGCAAGCTTTGTGATACGGATATGTAGATCTCCTCCCATTGTAACCGACTCTGTGTAACCCAAGCCCTCTTCGGAGTCTATATAAACCAGAGGGTTTTAGTCCGTAGGACGAACAACAATCATACCATAGGCTAGCTTCTAGTCTTTAGCCTCTCTGATATCTCCACTCTTGTACTACCCATATCATCAATATTAATCAAGCAGGAGTAGGGTTTTAACTCCATCGAGAGGGCCCGAACCTGGGTAAAAATATCGTGTCCCTTGTCTCCTATTATCATCCACCTAGACGCACAGTTCGGGACCCCCTACCCGAGATCCGCCGGTTTTGACACCGACATTGGTGCTTTCATTGAGAGTTCCTCTGTGTCGTCACCTTTAGGCCCGATGGCTCCTCCGATCATCAACAGCGACGCGGTCCAGGGTGAGACTTTTCTCCCCGGACAGATCTTCGTATTCGGCGGCTTTGCGCTGCGGGCCAATTCGCTTGGCCATCTGGAGCAGATCGAAAGCTACGCCCCTGGCCATCAGGTCAGATTTGGAAGTTTGAACTACGTGGCTGACATCCGCGGAGACTTGATCTTCGACGGATTCCAGCCACAGTCGAGCGCGCCGCACTGTCACGATGGGCATGATCTAGCTCTTGTTGGAAATATGCCCTAGAGGCAATAATAAATTAGTTATTATTATTATATTTCCTTGTTCATGATAATCTTTTATTATCCATACTATAATTGTATTGATAGGAAACTCAGATACATGTGTGGATACATAGACAACACCATGTCCCTAGTAAGCCTCTAGTTGACTAGCTCGTTGATCAATAGATGGTCACAGTTTCCTGACCATGGACATTGGATGTCGTTGATAACGGGATCACATCATTAGGAGAATGATGTGATGGACAAGACCCAATCCTAAGCCTAGCACAAAGATCATGTAGTTCGTATGCTAAAGCTTTTCTAATGTCAAGTATCATTTCCTTAGACCATGAGATTGTGCAACTCCCGGATACCGTAGGAATGCTTTGGGTGTACCAAACGTCACAACGTAACTGGGTGGCTATAAAGGTGCACTACAGGTATCTCCGAAAGTGTCTGTTGGCTTGGCACGAATCGACACTAGGATTTGTCACTCCATGTAACGGAGAGGTATCTCTGGGCCCACTCGGTAGGACATCATCATAATGTGCACAATGTGACCAAGGGGTTGATCATGGGATGATGTGTTACAGAACGAGTAAAGAGACTTGCCGGTAACGAGGTGAACAAGGTATCGGCATACCGACGATCGAATCTCGGGCAAGTACAATACTGCTAAACAAAGGGAATTGTATACGGGATTGATTGAGTCCTTGACATCGTGGAACATGTGGGAGCCAACATGGGTATCCAGATCCCGCTGTTGGTTATTGGTCGGAGAGTTGTCTCGGTCATGTCTGCATGGTTCCCGAACCCGTAGGGTCTACACACTTAAGGTTCGGTGACACTAGGGTTGTAGAGATAATAGTATGCAGTAACCCGAATTTTGTTCGGAGTCCCGGATGAGATCCCGGACATCACGAGGAGTTCCGAAATGTTCCAGAGGTAAAGATTTATATATAGGAAGTCCAGTTTCGGCCACCGGGAAAGTTTCGGGGGTCATCGGTATTGTACCGGGACCACCGGAAGGGTCCCGGGGGTCCACCGGGTGGGGCCACCTATCCCGGAGGGGCCCATAGGCTGAGGGGGCGTGGGAACCAGCCCCTGGTGGGCTGGTGCACCCCCCTTTGGTCCTCCCATGCGCCTAGGGTTAGAAACCCTAAGGGGTGGGGGCACCTCCACTTGGCTTGGAGGCCAAGCCACCCCTAGGGCCGCCGCCCCCCTCCCTAGATGGGATCTACAAGGGGCCGGCGCCCCCCCTAGGCCCCTATATATAGTGGAGGGGAGGGAGGGCAGCCGCACCTGAGTCCCTGGCGCCTCCCTCCCTCCCGTGACACCTCTTCCTCCCTGCTTGCGCTTGGCGAAGCCCTGCCGGGATCCGCTACTTCCACCACCACGCCATCATGCTACTGGATCTCCATCAACCTCTTCTACCCTTGCTGGATCAAGAAGGAGGAGTTGTCTCTCCCAACCGTATGTGTGTTGAACGCGGAGGTGCCGTCCATTCGGCGCTAGGATCATCGGTGATTTGGATCACGACGAGTACGACTCCATCAACCCCGTTCACTTTCACGCTTCCGCTTAGCGATCTACAAGGGTATGTAGATGCACTCCCCTCTCTCTCGTTGCTGGTTTCTCCATAGATAGATCTTGGTGACTCGTAGGAAAAATTTGAATTTCTGCTACGTTCCCCAACAGTGGCATCATGAGCTAGGTCTATTGCGTAAATTATTTGCACGAGTAGAACACAAAGTAGTTGTGGGCGTTGATTTTGTTCAATATGCTTACCATTACTAGTCCAATCTTGTTTCGACGGTATTGTGGGATGAAGCGGCCCGGACCGACCTTACACGTACAATTACGTGAGACAGGTTCCACCGATTGACATGCACTTGTTGTATAAGGTGGCTAGCGGGTGCCAGTCTCTCCCACTTTAGTCGGATCGGATTCGATGAAAAGGGTCCTTATGAAGGGTAAATAGCAATTGGCATATCACGTTGTGGCTTTTGCGTAGGTAAGAAACGTTCTTGCTAGAAACCCTTAGCAGCCACGTAAAACATGCAAACAACAATTAGAGGACGTCTAACTTGTTTTTGCAGGGTATGCTATGTGATGTGATATGGCCAAGAAGAATGTGATGAATGATATGTGATGTATGAGATTGATCATGTTCTTGTAATAGGAATCACGACTTGCATGTCGATGAGTATGACAACCGGCAGGAGCCATAGGAGTTGTCTTAATTTATTGTATGACCTGCGTGTCATTGAATAACGCCATGTAATTACTTTACTTTATTGCGAACCGGTAGCCATAGTAGTAGAAATAATAGTTTGCGAGACAACTTCATGGAGACATGATGATGGAGATCATGGTGTCATGCCGGTGACGATGATGATCATGGAGCCTCGAAGATGGAGATCAAAAGGAGCAAAATGATATTGGCCATATCATGTCACTATTTGATTGCATGTGATGTTGATCATGTTTATGCATCTTATTTGCTTAGAATGACGATAGTAAATAAAATGCTCCCTCATTAAAATTTCAAGAAAGTGTTCCCCCTAACTGTGCACCGTTGCGAAAGTTCGTCATTTCGAAGCACCACGTGATGATCGGGTGTGATAGATTCTAACGTTCACATACAACAGGTGTAAGCCAGATTTACACACGCGAAACACTTAGGTTGACTTGACGAGCCTCGCATGTACAGACATGGCCTCGGAACACAAGAGACCGAAAGGTCGAGCATGAGTCGTATGGTGGATACGATCAACATGAAGATGTTCACCGATGATGACTAGTCCGTCTCACGTGATGATCAGACACGGCCTAGTTGACTCGGATCATGTAATCACTTAGATAACTAGAGGGATGTCTATCTGAGTGGGAGTTCATAAGATGAACCTAATTATCCTGAACATAGTCAAAAACCCTCTGCAAATTATGTCATAGCTCGCGCTTTAGTTCTACTGTTTTAGATATGTTCCTAGAGAAAATATAGTTGAAAGTTGACAGTAGCAATTATGCGGACAGTAGAAGGCTTATGTCCTTAATGCACCGCTCGGTGTGCTGGACCTCGAACGTGGTCTGTGGATGTTGCGAACATCTGACATACACATTTTGATAACTACGTGATAGTTCAGTTAAACAGTTTAGAGTTGAGGCACCAAAGATGTTTTCGAAAAGTCGCGGAACATATGAGATGTTTCGAGGGCTGAAATTGGGATTTCAGGCTCGTGCCCACGTCAAGAGGTATAAGACCTTCGACGATTTTCTTAGCCTGCAAACTAAGGGAGAAAAGCTCAATCGTTGAGCTTGTGCTCAGATTTCTGAGTACAACAATCACTTGAATCGAGTGGGAGTTGATCTTCCAGATGAGATAGTGATGTTTCTCCAAAGTCATTGCCACCAAGCTGCTAGAGCTTCATGATGAACTATAACATATCAGGGATAGATATGATGATCCTTGAAATATTCGCAATGTTTGACACTGCGAAAGTGGAAATCAAGAAGGAGCATCAATTGTTGATGGTTAGTGAAACCACTAGTTTCAAGAAGGGCAAGGGCAAGAAGGGGTACTTCATGAAACGGCAAATCAGTTGCCGCTCCAGTGAAGAAACCCAAGGTTGAACCCAAACCCGAGACTAAGTGCTTCTGTAATGAGAGGAACGGAAACTGAAGCAGAACCACCCTAGATACTTAGTAGATAAGAAGGCAGGCAAGGTCGACAGAAGTATATTGGATATACATTGAATCAAATGTGTACTTTACTAGTACTCCTAGTAGCACCAGGAAATTGAGATACCGGTTCGATTGCTAAGTGTTAGTAACTCGAAGTAAAAGGCTACGGAATAAACGGAGACTAGCTGAAAGTGAGATAACGATGTGTGTTGGAAGTGTTTCCAAGGTTGATGTGATCAAACATCGCACGTTCCGTCTACCATCAAGATTAGTATTAAACCTAAATAATTGTCATTTGGTGTTTGCGTTGAGCATAGACATGATTGGATTATGTCTATCACAATACGGTTATTCATTTAAGGAGAATAATGGTTACTCTAATTATTTGAATAATACCTTCAATGGTCTTGCACCTAAAGGAATGGTTTATTGAATCTCGATCGTAGTGATACACATTTTCATGCCAAAAGATATAAGATAGTAATGATAGTACCACTTACTTGTGGCACTGCCATGTAAGTCATATTGGTATAAAACACATGAAGAAGCTCCATGTTGATGGATCTTTGGACTCACTCATTTTTGAAAAGTTTGAGACATGCGAACCATGTCTATTGGTGTATACGCATGAAGAAACTCCATGCAGATGGATCGTTTGGACTCACTTGATTTTGAATCACTTGAGATATGCAAATCATACCACATGGGCAAGATGACTGAAAAGCCTCGTTTTCAGTAAGATGGAACAAGATAGCAACTTGTTGGAAGTAACACATTTTGATGTGTGCAGTCCAATGAGTGCAGAGGCATGCAGTGAATATCGTTATGTTCTTACTTCACAGATGATTCGAGTAGATGTTGAGTATATTTACTTGATGAAACACAAGTCTGAATTATTGAATGGTTCAAGTAATTTCAGAGTGAAGTTGAAGATCATTGTGACAAGAGGATAAAATGTCTATGATATGATCATAGAGATGAGTATCTGAGTTACGAGCTTTGGCACGCAATTAAGACACTGTGGAAATTGTTTCACAATTAATACCGCCTGGAACACCATAGTGTGATGGTGTGTCTGAACATCATAGTTGCACCCTATTGGATATGGTGCGTACCATGATGTCTCTTATCGAATTACCACTATCGTTCATGGGTTAGGCATTAGAGACAACCGCACTCACTTTAATAGGGCACCACGTAATTCCGTTGAGATGACACCGTGAGAACTATGGTTTAGAAAAACCTAAACTGTCGTTTCTTGAAAGTTTGGGGCTGCGACGCTTATGTGAAAAAGTTTCATCGTGATAAGCTCGAACCCAAAACGGATAAATGCATCTTCATAGGATACCCAAAATGGTTGGGTATACCTCCTAATTCAGATCCGGAAGCAAAAGTGATTGTTTCTAGAACGGGTCCTTTCTCGAGGAAAAGTTTCTCTCGAAAGAATTGAGTGGGAGGATGGTGGAGACTTGATATGGTTATTGAACCTTCACTTCAACTATTGTGTAGAAGGGAACGGGAAGTTGTTCCTGTGGCGCCTACACCAATTGAAGTAGAAGCTTATGATAGTGATCATGAAACTTTGGATCAAGTCACTGCTAAACCTCGTAGGTCGACAAGGATGCATACTACTTCAGAGTGGTACGGTAATCCTTTCTTGGAGGTCATGTTGCTAGACAACAATGAACCTACGAGCTATGGAGAAGCGATGGTGGGCCCGGATTCCGACAAATGGCTCGAGGCCATAAAATCCGAGAGAGGATCCATGTATGAAAACAAAGTGTAGACTTTGGAAGAAATACTTGATGGTTGTAAGGCTATTGGGTACAGATGGATTTAAAAAGGGAAGACAGACAATGATGGTAAGTGTCACCATTAACAAAGCTCGACTTGTCGCTAAGATGTTTTCCGACAAGTTCAAGGAGTTGACTACGATGAGACTTTCTCACTCGTAGCGATGCTGGGAGTCTGTTGGAATTGTATTAGCAATTACTACATTATTTATGAAATCTTGCATATAGGATGTCAAAACATTGTTTCCTCGATGATTTTCTTGAGGAAAGGTTGTATGTGATACAACCAGAAGGTTTTGACAATCCTGAAAGACGCTAACAAATATGCAAAGCTCCAACAATCCTTCTAAGGACTGGAGTAAGCATCTCGGAGTTGGAACGTACGCTTTGATGAGATGATCAAAGATTTTGGGTTTATACAAAGTTTATGAGAAACTTGTATTTCCAAAGAAGTGAGTGGGAGCACTATAGAATTTCTAATGAGTATATGTTGTTGACATATTGTTGATCAGAAATGATGTAGAATTTCTGGAAAGCATATAGGGTTATTTGAAAAGTGTTTTTCAATAAAAACCTGGATTAAGCTGCTTGACCATTGAGCATCAAGATCTATGAGGGTAGATCAAAAACGCTAAATGGTACTTTCAAATGAGCACATCCCTTGGCATGATCTTGAAGGTGTTCAAGATGGATCAGTCAAAGAAGGAGTTCTTGCCTGCGTTATAAGGTATGGAGTTAAGAGTTAAAGCTCGACCATGGCAGAAGAGAGAGAAAGGACGAAGGTCGTCCCCTATGCTTCAGACGTAGGCTCTATAGTATGCTATGCTGTGTACCACACCGGAAGTGTGCCTTGCCATGAGTCAGTCAAGGGGTACAAGAATGATCCAGGAACGGATCATTGGACAGCGGTCAAAAATTGTCCTTGGAGTAAATAAGGACATGTTTCTCGATTATGGAGGTGATAAAGAGTTCGGCGTAAACGGTTACATCGATGCATGCTTTAACACCTATCCGAATGACTCTGAGAAGCAAACCGGATACGTATAGTGGAGCAACCATTTGGAATGCCTTCAAGTGGAGCGTGGAAGCAGCATTTACAATATGACATAGAGAATTGCGAAGTACATACGGATCTGAATGTTGCAGACCCGTTGACTAAAACCTCTCTCACAAGCAAAACATGATAAAACCCAAGAACTCATTGAGTCTTAATCACATGGTGATGTGAACTAGTTTAGTGACACTAGTAAACTCTTTGGATGTTGGTCACATGGCGATGTGACCTATCAGTGTTAATCACATGGCGATGTGAACTAGATTATTGACTCTAGTGCAAGTGGGAGACTGTTGGAAATATGCCCTAGAGGCAATAACAAATTAGTTATTATTATTATATTTCCTTGTTCATGATAATCGTTTATTATCCATGCTATAATTGTACTGATAGGAAACTCAGATACATGTGTGGATACATAGACAACACCATGTCCCTAGTAAGCCTCTAGTTGACTAGCTCGTTGATCAATAGATGGTCACAGTTTACTGACCATGGACATTGGATGTCGTTGATAACGGGATCACATCATTAGGAGAATGATGTGATGGACAAGACCCAATCCTAAGCCTAGCACAAAGATCGTGTAGTTCGTATGCTAAAGATTTTCTAATGTCAAGTATCATTTCCTTAGACCATGAGATTGTGCAACTCCCGGATACCGTAGGAATGCTTTGGGTGTACCAAACGTCATAACATAACTGGGTGGCTATAAAGGTGCACTACGGGTATCTCCGAAAGTGTCTGTTGGGTTGGCACGAATCGAGACTGGGATTTGTCACTCCGTGTAACTGATAGGTATCTCCGGGCCCACTCGGTAGGACATCATAATAATGTGCACAATGTGACCAAGGGGTTAATCATGGGATGATGTGTTACGGAACGAGTAAAGAGACTTGCCAGTAACGAGTTGAACAAGGTATCGGCATACCACGATCGAATCTCGGGCTAGACAAAGGGAATTGTATACGGGATTGATTGAGTCCTTGACATCATGGTTCATCCGATGAGATCATCGTGGAACTTGTGGGAGCCAACATGGGTATCCAGATCCCGCTGTTGGTTATTGGCCGGAGAGTTGTCTCGGTCATGTCTGCATGGTTCCCGAACCCGTAGGGTCTACACACTTAAGGTTCGGTGACACTAGGGTTGTAGAGATAATAGTATGCGGTAAACCGAATGTTGTTCGGAGTCCCGGATGAGATCCCGGACGTCACGAGGAGTTCCGGAATGGTCCGGAGGTAAAGATTTAATTTATATATAGGAACTCCAGTTTCGGCCACCGGGAAAGTTGGGGGGGTCATCGGTATTGTAGCAGGACCACCGGATCCCGGGGTCCACCGGGTGGGGCCACCTATCGCGGAGGGCCCCATAGGCTGGGGGGGAGTGAGAACCAGCCCCTGGTGGGCTGGTGCGCCCCCCTTTGGGCCTCCCATGCGCCTAGGGTTAGAAACCCTAAGGGGTGGGGGCGCCTCCACTTGGCATAGAGGCCAAGCCACTCCTAGGGCCGCTGCTCCCCTCCCTAGATGGGATCTACAAGGGGCCGGCGCCCCCCCTAGGCCCCTATATAGAGTGGAGGGGAGGGAGGGCAGCCACACCTGAGTCCCTGGTGCCTCCCTCCCTCCCGTGACACCTCTTCCTCCCCGCTTGCGCTTGGCGAAGCCCTGCCGGGATCCCTCTACTTCCACCACCACGCCGTCGTGCTGCTGGATCTCCATCAACCTCTTCTCCCCTTGCTGGATCAAGAAGGAGGAGATGTCTCTCCCAACCGTATGTGTGTTGAACGCGGAGGTGCCGTCCGTTCGGCGCTAGGATCATCGGTGATTTGGATCACGACGAGTACGACTCCATCAACCCCGTTCACTTGAACGCTTCCGCTTAGCGATCTACAAGGGTATGTAGATGCACTCCCCTCTCTCTTGTTGCTGGTTTCTCCATAGATAGATCTTGGTGACTCGTAGGAAAATTATGAATTTCTGCTACGTTCCCCAACAGCTCTGCTGCCGGACAGTACCCAGAAGGCCGCTCAGGTGTCCGTTCCGACCCCTAGTTCGTAGCCGACTGCACCGATCGAGGACGGGTGGCTGGACACCGCCTCAGGGGCTGCAATTTCTACGGAGATCGAGCCGAACACCAGTCTTGTCCTTCGCGAAGCTCGCGACTCCAAGGTGCCGGACTCCTTTCCGGATTCCGAGCCTTCCGCACCCCTGCCGATCGATTGGGCGCCAATCATGGAGTTCGCCGCCGCGGACATCTTTCAGCACTCGCCCTTTGGCGACATTCTGAATTCACTACAGTCTCTCTCTTTATCAGGAGAGCCCTGGCCGGACTATGGTCAGCAAGGTTGGGATGCGGACGACGAAGAAATTCGAAGCCCACCCACCACCCACTTCGTAGCCATTGTCGATGATTTAACCGACATCCTCGACTTCGACTCTGAAGACATCGACGGTATGGATGACGATGAAGGAGACGACCAAGAACCAGCGCCTATAGGGCACTGGAAAGCCACCTCGTCATATGACATATACATGGTGGACACCCCAAAAAAAGGGAATGGCGATGGAACAACGAAGGATGGCCCCTCCAAGAAACAGCCTAAGCGCCGGCGTCAGCGGCGCCGCTCTAAATCCCGCCAAAGCAAAAACGGCGATACCGGCACGGGAGATAATAACACCCCGGACAGTGCCGAAGACCACCCCCTCCAGCAGGATTTAACACAGGAGGATGGAGAAGCCAACCCTCATGAGAGAGCGGCAGACAGAGAGGTCGAGGACGATAATTGCATGCCTCCCTACGAAGACGAGGCAAGCCTCGACGATGACGAATTTGTCGTGCCTGAGGATCCCGTCGAACAAGAACGTTTCAAACGCAGGCTTATGGCCACGGCAAGGAGCTTCAAGAAAAAACAGCAGTAACTTAGAGCTGACCAAGACTTGCTAGCCGACAGATGGACTGAAGTCCTTGCGGCCGAAGAGTACGAACTCGAACGCCCCTCCAACAGCTACCCAAAGCGCAGGCTGCTACCCCGATTAGAGGAGGAAGCAACTAAACCTACATCACCAGCGCATGACGCGGCCGACCGGCCACCCCGTGGCCGCGACAGAGAAGTCTCGCGGCCATCAATTCAAGCCGCACCCCAGCGCCGCTCAAAAAGTACCAAGACACGGGGAAACGTGCCAGACCTGCGATACATATTGGAGGACAAGGCAAGGCAAACAAGATCGATCTACGGATCGCGTGGGCGCCCCACGACATGTGATGATAACCGTCACACTGGATATGGCAAATACGGCCAGGCCGAACACGGCAGGCAAAGCTCATATGAGGTACGTTGTGATATAGCCCAGTACAGAGGCGCCGCATACCCACTATGCTTCACAGATGAAGTAATGGATCATCAAATCCTCGAGGGTTTTAAACCCGTAAACATCGAATCATACGATGGCACAACAGATCCTGCGGTATGGATCAAGGATTATCTCCTTCATATCCACATGGCCCACAGTGATGATCTACACGCTATCAAATACGTCCCACTCAAGCTTAAAGGACCAGCTCGACATTGGCTTATCAGCTTGCCAGCAGAGTCAATTGGTTGCTGGGAGGACCTGGAATCCGCATTCCTCGACAATTTCTAGGGCACCTATGTGTGACCACCAGACGCCGATGACCTAAGCCACATAATTCAGCAGCCAGAGGAATCGGCCAGACAATTCTGGACATGGTTCCTAACGAAGAAAAATCAAATAGTCGACTGTCCAGATGCAGAGGCCCATGCAGCCTTCAAATATAACATCCATGATGAATGGCTTGCCCGGCACCTAGGACAGGAAAAGCCGAAATCTATGGCAGCCCTCACAACACCCATGACCCGCTTTTGCACGGGAGAAGACAGCTGGCTAGCTCGTCCCTGGTAATTCAGATACCAAGGACAACAGTGGCAGGTCGCGTCGCAACAAGCACAAGTGCCGCATTAACGGCGACAATACTGAGGATACGACAGTTAATGCCGGATTCAGAGGCTCTAAACCCGGTCAGCAAAAAAAGTCATTCAAAAGAAATACTCCGGGCCCGTCCAGTTTGGACCGAATACTCGACCGCTCGTGCCAGATACACGGCACCCCCGAACAACAGAGACAAGGGGCTGCATAGCGATGACGAGGAGGAGCCCCGGCTGCCGAACAACAGAGGACAAAAGGGTTTTCCCCCACAAGTGCGGACGGTAAACATGATATACGCAACCCACATCCCCAAAAGGGAGCGGAAGCGTGCACTCAGGGACATATTTGTGTTGGAGCTAGTCGCCCCAAAGTTCAACCCATGGTCCTCCTACCCGATCACTTTTGATCGAAGGGACCACCCCACTAGCATCCGTCACGGCGGATTCGCCGCATTGGTTCTAGACCCAATCATTGACAGATTTCACCTCACTAGAGTCCGGATGGCGGCAGCAGCCTGAACCTGCTTTATCAGGATACAGTGCGAAAAATGGGCATAGATCCCTCAAGGATTAAACCCACAAAGACGACCTTTAAAGGCGTCATACCAGGTGTAGAAGCTAGCTGTACAGGCTCAGTTACACTCGAAGTAGTCTTTGGATCCCCGGATAATTTCCGAAGCGAGGAGTTAATCTTCGACATAGTCCCGTTCCGCAGTGGCTATCACGCCCTGCTCGGGCGAACCACATTTGCAAAGTTCAATGCGGTGCCGCATTACGCATACCTCAAGCTCAAGATGCCAGGCCCTCGAGGAGTCATTATGGTCAATGGAAACACCGAACGCTCTCTCCGAACAGAGGAGCACACGGCGGCCCTCGCGGCGGAAGTAGAAAGTAGCCTCTCAAGGCAATTCTCCAGTCCGGCTGTTAAACGTCCGGATACCGTCAACCGCGCCCGGAGTATCCTACAACAAGACCATCTAGCATATTCCGAGCAAGCATAGCCGTGCGGCCCCAACCCCAGCCCTCGCGAGATTGCGAAACCAGTACCACGCGTACATAATTACGCTCTGGAAATACCATGGGCATAAGGGGAGGGGCACAACCACGGCACGCGCAGAATGCGGCTCAACCGCACTAGGGGCTCCCGTCATTTCTCTTTTCTTACTTTCAGGACTCCACTCTCAGGAAGGCCTGTCCGGCAGTACAATCGCCGAACACACGATGCAACAGCCAGGGAGGCAGCAAGCTACGTCGAATGTCCAGGTGGTCTCTTTAACGAGCTAAATACCTGTCTTACATAAAGTCTCATAGCTTGCCCCTGGAGGGGGGCATGTCAAATAATCCTATCTCTTGCTTATCACACTATTTGTATCGTTCTGCTTTCGCAGCAGCCTATTAATAAACAATAAATAGCTCTTGTCTATTATTGCATTCATTTTTTTTATGTAAACATGTTCAGTTATGACATTATGTACACTTTGGTATGGCCAATACACCAGGGGCTTAAGTACCCCAGAATACGGTGTGAGAAGACCGAACACTCTCATGAGTGCGGCACCCCGAACTGATAGCATTATATGCATCGGCTCCGAATCATGTCTTGGGTCAATAGTTGGGTTTGCTCGGCTCCCATGTTTTGGTACCTTATGTTCCGCTATATCGGCTAAGGTAGCGCTGGGAGAACTACTGCGATTGTGCCCCAGTTGAGCTGGGTTAACACCTCAGTAGAGAAAGCTAAAACTGGCCGTCATGATAGGGCGAGAGCCGGTCGCTGTTCGAGAGGTTTTTCGAGTCCCTAAAGACTTATGCCGCTTAGAGCGAGGAGCTATCTTTGTCCGGCCTAGGCGTGGATAGCGCCCCGAACTCGGTCTTCCGAATACTAGGGGCTTCACCAAAATTTAAAATTATAGAATTCTATGGCTAAGTGAGAGTGATAAAGCATTATAAGTTCGATTGCCTTGTTCGTTGTGCTGAGCGCCTCCCTCGAAGGACCCAAGAATGGGAACAAAGCGCTCAGGTTTATCCCGAACACCCCAGCACTCATGGCATGGGGGTAGAAGCCGACGACTTGCATCTCTCAGATTTAATAAACGGCCGCACAGAAGGTAATATTTTAAATTCAAAAGGCGTTGCTTAGTGCATATGAACAAGTTTTCAGCGCACAGGATAAACACGAGCGAGTTTACTCAAAAATTAAATCCTTGGAACATTCGTTCGCCACAAGGCGGGCACCCTTCAGGACGCCCTCATAATACATCTCGGGCTTGCGATGCTCCTTCCCCTCCGGTGGCCCATCTGTCACCAGCTTCTCAGCATCCAGCTTGCCCCAGTGCACTTTAGCACGAGCAAGGGCCCTACGGGCGCCTTCGATGCATACGGAGCGCTTGATGACTTCAAGCCGTGGACAGGCATGCACCAGCCGCCTCACCAGCCCAAAGTAGCTCCCAGGCATGGCCTCCCCAGGCCACAGCCGTCCTATAAGGCCCTTCATGGCCTGTTCGGCTGCCTTATGGAGCTCGACCAGCTGCTTCAGCTGGTCGCTCAGGGGCACCGGGTGTCCGGCCTCAGCATACTGGGACCAGAACACCTTCTCCGTCAAGCTCCCTTCCTCGGCTCGGAAGAATGCGGCAGCGTCGGACACACTGCGGGGCAGATCTGCGAATGCTCCTGGAGAGCTCCGGACTCGCGTAAGTAACAAGTAATTCACTTTCATGTGCTTGCTTTGCATAAAGAATGCCTTACCCGCCGCTATCTTTTTCATCGCCTCAATTTCCTGGAGGGCTTTTTGGGCTTCGGTCTTGGCAGATTTGGCGCTTTGAAGTGCTGAGGCAAGCTCGGACTCTCGAGTCTTTGAGTCAAGCTCTAAACTCTCGTGTTTTTTCACAAGAGCATTGAGCTCTTGCCGCACCTCCGCCACTTGCGCCTCTTGTTTCTCTCGCTCGGTGCGCTCCACGGCCGCATTGTCTTCGGCCTTGGACAATGCTTCCTTCAGGGTCGCCACCTCGGTTGTGGCCCCTGTAACATTCACGTTGGTCCTGTCACTATTTCCAACCAGGTATTTTTATATATACTTACATAAGGTACTACCTACCTTCCTTGTCTTCGAGCCGCTTCTTGGCAACGCCGAGCTCGTTCTCGCACCGCTCGAGGCTCTGCTTCAATGCATCGACCTCCGCAGTCAGTGCGGCAGAGGTCAGCAGCGCAGCCTGCACTCCCATATTGACATACTTATGTTAGACTCCTACGTATATCTTTTTAGATCCTTAGTCTAGCTTTTCTTTCCGAACACCAAACTGAACATCAGGGGCTACTGTCTATGCGGTAATATTTCTACATGTTTTAAATACATACCTCAAAGCCTGTTAGAAGGCTGGCACAGGCTTCTGTCAGCCTGCTCTTGGCGGACTGAACCTTCTGGATCACCGCACTCATAACAGTGCGGTGCTCCTCTTCGATGGAGGTGCCGTTAAGCACCTCCAGCAAATTGTCTGGTGCCTCCGGTTGGACGGAGGCCACCGGCTTCGTAGGCTTGCCCTTCTTACGAGGGGGCCGCCTTCCGGACTCCGGAACCACTGAAGGTTCCGGTGCGGTGTCCGGCCTAGGGCCGGACTTAGATCCCTCTGGGGTTTTATCCCCTTTGCGTCTGGAGTCTGGAAGGTCGCCTTGCGGAGCCTCCAGGGCTACCTCCTCCTGGCCTGGCCCCTTCTAGGACTCCACCTCGGCATCATCCGTGGGGCGAGGGGAGGTAGCAGTCGGAAGTGAAAGACTATTCACATCTGACGAATCCAGGGATCCGCTCGACAAAGCGTCGAGCTGGGCCTTGGGCGGACTGCATGATTATGTTCGGCGTTAGAAGATACTGTGCACTAAAGGAACGCCATGAGTTATTCTGGTATCTGGATACTTACTATGTTGCCAGGGGCTTGGCCCTGGATGGCCACTCCTCTCCGCCGTCTTCGGTGTCGGTGGCGTAGTCCAGAAGAAGGGTCTTCCCCTTCTTAGACCCTCCGGCCTCCCCAGTTGGGGCGGCCTTCCTTTTATTTCTTCCCCCCATTGGAGGGGGAGAGGCTTCTTCTTGCTCCTCCTCGTCTTCGGAGGAGGAGCGCGCTTCAGGGTCGTCGGGCGATGAGTCCGACACCACCAGGCGCCGGGAGCTCCTTCGAGTTCCCGTGGCCTTCTTCTTGGCCTTCTTCTCTGGCACCACGTGAGGTGCCAGAACCAGCAGCTTTGCCAAGCGGGCGTCTGCTGGGCCTTCAGGCAAAGGAGCCGGACAGTCGATCTGTCCGGACTTCTTCTGCCAGTCCTGTTAAAGGAATGGGAGCTTAAATCCTGCATAGAGTCAAACTATGAAAAAAAAGTACCCTGTAATGGGTAAACTAAGCTCACCGTGCTGGCTTGGCGCTTCACGCAGAATCCGCGATCCTCGGTAATGGGAGGGTGAACCTCGGAGCTCTTGAAAAGCACCTTCCAAGCATCTTCGTGCGTTGTGTCGAAGAGCCTGGACAAAGTTTGGTGCTGGGCCGGGTCGAATTCCCACAAATTAAAAGCCCGTCGTTGACACGGAGGATCCGGCGGAAGAGCATGACCTGGACTACGGTGACAAGTTTAACCTTCCTGTCGATCAGGTCTTTGACGCAGGTTTGGAGTCCGGTCAGCTCTGCCGAATTACCCCATGATAGGCCCGTCTCTTTCCATAAGGTGAACCATGTGGGGATGCCAGATCGGAATTCGGGGGCCGCTGCCCATTCAGGGTCATGCGGCTCGGTGATGTAGAACCACCCCGATTGCCACCCTTTGATGGTTTCCACAAAGGAGCCCTCGAGCCATGTGACGTTGGCCATCTTGCCCACCGTGGCGCCTCCGCACTCCACTTGCCGGCTGCCCACTACCTTCGGCTTGACATTGAAGGTCTTTAGCCATAAGCCGAAGTGGGGCTTGATGCCGAGGAAGACCTCGCACACGACGATGAACACCGAGATGTTGAGGATGAAGTTCGGGGCCAGAGAAATCCAGGCCGTAGTAGAACATGAGCCCCCGGACAAATGGGTGGAGTGGGAAGCCCAGTCCGCAGAGGAAATGGGGGAGAAACACCACCCTCTCATGGGGCCTAGGGGTGGGGATGAGCTGCCCCTCATCTGGGAGCCGGTGCGCGATGACGTTGGACAAGTATCCGGCTTTCCTTAACTTTTTGAATTGCCCCTCCGTGACGGAGGAAGCCATCCACCTGCCTCCCGCTATGGACATGGTTGGAGAAGGTCGAGGTGGGAAGTGCGGACTTGGGCGCTGGAGCTCGAGTGCGCGGAAATGGATAAGCAAAGGAGGAAGAAGGCGTAGATGGAAAGGGTGGATCCTTATCCCCTTATATGGGCGGCCGAAACTATGTGCCCCCGCCAGCTTGGTAAAACTCGCTTATCTCCCAAGCGCCGTGATTAATGGCGCGGTTGAGTTACCCACGCCCGTATTGATGAGAATCCCGGAATAAGGGGACACGATCTCTGCTTTGACAAGACGTGCCAAGGAAACTGCCTCGCTAAACGCGTTGAGGTGGGACGTAAAACGATTCGAATAAAGGCTTGGCCGTGGCATGATGTCACACTGCGGAATACGTCAGCAGATTAGATTTGTACAAATATTATTCTGTCTACGGTGGTATGTTGAACTTATTTTTGCAGACCCGGACACTATCCTTGTGTTCAACATCTTCTATGAAGTATTCAGAGGAGGAACCTGCCTTGCAATGCCGAAGACAATTTGCGCGCCGGACTCATCGTTATTGAAGCCTGGTTCAGGGGCTACTGAGGGAGTCCTGGATTAGGGGGTGTCCGGATAGCCGAACTATGACCTTTGGCCGGACTCCTGGACTATGAAGATACAAGATTGAAGACTTCATCCCGTGTACGGATGGGGCTTTCCTTGGCGTGGAAGGCAAGCTTGGCGATACAGATATGTAGATCTCCTCCCATTGTAACCGACTCTGTGTAACCCTAGCCCTCTCCGGTGTCTATATAAACCGGAGGGTTTTAGTCCGTAGGACGAACAACAATCATACCATAGGCTAGCTTCTAGGGTTTAGCCTCTCTGATCTCGTGGTAGATCCACTCTTGTACTACCCATTTCATCAATATTAATCAAGCAGGAGTAGGGTTTTACCTCCATCGAGAGGGCCCGAACCTGGGTAAAAATATCGTGTCCCTTGTCTCCTGTTACCATCCACCTAGATGCACAGTTCGGCACCCCCTACCCGAGATCCGCCGGTTTTGACACCGACAGCAAGAAAGATCAATCTAGTAGGCCAAACCAAACTGATAATTCGAAGAGACTTGCAAAGATAACCAATCATACATAAAAGAATTCAGAGGAGATTCAAATATTTCTCATAGATAAACTTGATCATAAACCCACAATTCATCGGATCTCGACAAACACACCGCAAAAAGAGTTACATCGAATAGATCTCCAAGAAGATCGAGGAGAACTTTGTATTGAGATTTAAAGAGAGAGAAGAAGCCATCTAGCTAATAACTATGGACCCGAAGGTCTGTGGTAAACTACTCACAACTCATCGGAGAGGCCTTGGCGATGATGTAGAAACCCTCCGTGATCCATTCCCCCTCTGGCAGAGCGCCGAAAAAGTCTCCAAGATGGGATCTCACGGGTACAGAAGGTTGCGGCGGTGGAAATAGTTTTTTGTGGTGCTCCTGGATGTTTTCGGGGTACATAGATATATATAGGCGAAGGAAGTCGGTCAGGGGAGCCACGAGGGGCCCACGAGGCAGGGGGGTGCCCCCCCCTAGGGTGCGCCTAGCACCCTCGTGGCCTCCTCCGCTGTTTCTTGACGTCCACTCCAGGTCTCCTGGATTGCGTTTGTTCCAAAAAGATCGCTCCCGAAGGTTTCATTCCGTTTGGACTCCGTTTGATATTCCTTTTCTTTGAAACACTGAAATAGGCAAAAAAAACATCAATTTGGGTTGGGCCTCCGGTTAGTAGGTTAGTCCCAAAAATGATATAAAAGTGTATAGTAAAGCCCATAAACATCCAAAATGGGTAATATAATAGCATGGAACAATCAAAAATTATAGATACGTTGGAGATGTATCAATCGGTTTGGAGTTGTTGTCAGTCCCCATAAGACAGATTGCAACTCAGTCACCCAAGCTCCAGCAGCGTGCTTGAGGTCACGCATCAATCGGGGTTTCAGCCCTTGTAGGATTAAACCATTTTCCCTTTCTGCTTGCCAATTCGACTGTGGGTGTGCAACAGACGCGTAGTTGACTCGGGTGCCTTGGGAAGCACAAAACGCCTTGAACTCATCAGAATCAAAGTTGGAGACGTTATCTGTGATGATGCTGTGAGGGACTCCATATCTGAATATCAACTCCTTGATAAAACTGACGGCAGTGCTCGAGTCAAGGTTTTTGATAGGCTCGGCTTCGATCCATTTCCGCCGGTCTTGAAGGGTCCAACCATATCCAACCCTCAGACTGCAAATGGCCAGATGAGTGGGATAGTCTTCAAGGCAAACGCAGGCTTGTGAGACATGTTAAAGTAGAACTGACAACCTGCGCCATTTGTCGACTATATCTTTTGCCATCTCATTCGCACGAGGCCAATAAAATCTTGCTGAGTATGCTTTGGCCACGATCGTCCGAGAGGACGCATGGTGACCACAGGTCCCCGAGTGGATCTCGTTTAGAATCATTCGACCTTCTTCTGGGGTGATGCAGCGCTGAGCCACTCTTGTGACACTTTCCCTCTATCACGGTGAAGGCTTTCAATCGACGGACTATCTGGCGGGCCTCATCCTCATCCTTTGGGAGTTCCTTCCTGAGCAGGTACGTGATGTACGGCACCGTCCAGTTGGGCATGATCACTAAGACTTCCATGATCAAGTCGACCACAGCTGGCACTTCAATCTCAGTCGGATTGGTTGGACTTATCGGTTGCGGGGGCTCTTCTTTGAAGGGATCTTCTTGTACAGACGGGGTGTGGACATGTTCCAAGAACACATTACTGGGGTTAGGCTTCCGAGTGGAACCTACCTTCGCCAGATCATCAGCAGCTTAATTCTTGATTCGGGGTATGTGGTGGAGCTATAACCCCTCAAACTTCTTCTCTAGCTTTCTTACTGCATTGCAATAACCGGTCATTGCTGGACTCCTGATGTCTCATTCCTTCATTACTTGATTAACCACTAAGTCTGAGTCGTCGTAGACCATCAAGCGTCGGACGCCGAGTGAAATGGCCATACGCAACACATACAACAATGCTTCATTCTCAGCTTCACTGTTTGAAGAATCGAAGTGAATCTGGAGGACATAACTGAGCTTGTCTCCTCTTGGGGACACTAAAACCACTCCTGCACCAGAGCCATTCAACATCTTGGATCCATCAAAGAACATAGTCCAATGTTCTGATTGAATCTAAGTCGGTTGCTGCTATTCAATCCACTCTGCGAGGAAGTCTGCTATTGCTTGAGACTTGATGGCTTTCTTTGTCTCAAACTAGATATCTAAAGGAAGGAGTTCAATTGCCCACTTTGCCACTCGACTAGTTGCATCTCTATTATTCCTAATTTCTGACAATGGAGCATCGCTGACGACTGAAACCGAGTGGTCTAAGAAGTAGTGTGCAACTTTCTTCATGGTCAAGTAAATTCCATAAACAAGCTTCTGATAATGAGCACTGTGCTAACAACCTGTCCAGTGGCTGTGATGTAAAGTAGTAAAGGCCCCATGCTGACTGGAGCGGCAAGCACCGGCTGGGTGGAAAGCAAGGCTTTGAGCTCTTCAAACGCTGCTTCAGCTTCGTCATTCCACTCGAACTTGTCAGACTTCTTCATCAGCCAGTAAAGAAGCAATGCCTTTTCACCGAGGCGTGAGATGAATTGACTCAATGCAGCCAAACAACCAGTAAGCTTCTGAACATCTCGCACACGCACAGGACGTTTCATTCGGAGGATTGTGCCAATCTTCTCTTGGTTTGTGTCGATCCCCCGTTCGGAAATGAGAAAACCGAGTAACTTTTCGCATGGGACTCCGAATATGCACTTTGATGGATTGAGCTTGATATCATATCTTCTTAAGTTGGCAAAGGTTTCAGCGAGGTCAGTCAGTAGGTCGAAACCTTTGCGTGACTTGACCATAATGTCATCCATGTATGCTTCCACATTCCGACTGATTTGGGTGAGCAGACACTTCTGGATCATGCGCATGAATGTGGCACCAGCATTCTTGAGGCCAAAGGGCATAGTAACATAGCAAAAACACCAAAATGGGTTGATGGAAGTTGTCTTTATTTCGTCGGGTCCATACAGTCGGATCTGATGGTACCTGGATTAAGCGTCAAAAAACGACAATCGCTCACATCCCGTAGTTGAGTCGACTATCTGGTCAATGTGGGGCAGAGGAAAATGATCTTTCGGGCAGGCCCGATTGATGTGCTTGAAATCAATACACATTTGAAGTGATTTATCTTTCTTGGGGACCATAACGACATTGGCGAGCCACTCTGAGTGGTATATCACGCGGATGAACTCGGCAGCCAGAAGCCGAGCCACCTCCTCGCCAATCACCTTCCTCTTCTCCACGGCGGACCGACGGAGATGCTCTTTAACGGGTTTTGCTTTTGAGTTGACTCACAAACGGTGCTCAGCCAGTCCCCTGGGTACACCTGGCATGTTAGATGGCTTCCACGCAAAGATGTCCCAGTTCTCATGGAGGAACTGGACGAGCGCTTCTTCCTATTTACTATCCAGTGTTGTTGAGATATGGGTCGGAGCAACATTGGGGTCGGTCGGGTGAATGTGAACCGGCTTTGTCTCGCCGGCCGACTGAAATGCGGACTCCGAGGCAGGCCTCTTGGCACGCAGCAAATCACTCAGATCTGCATTCTTCTGATATTCTTGAAACTCTACTGTTGCCATCTGCTCATCGGTGATCTTTGAACCGTTCTGGAGACAATCTTCTACTCTTTGCCGATTTCCAGTGACCGTGATCATGCCTCTGGGGCCAGGCATCTTCAACTTGAGGTACACGTAGCACGGTCGAGCCATGAAACTAGCATAAGCAGGTCTGCCTAGAATGTCATGATAGGCACTATCAAAATCCACTACCTCAAACGTCAACTTTTCTTTGCGGTAATTCATGGAATCAATGAAAACCACATCAAGAGTGATCCGACCAAGTGAATCAACTTTCTTTCCTGGGATGATACCATGGAATCTCATGTTGCTCTCACTGAGCTTGGACATCGGAATGCCCATCCCTAGGAGGGCCTCAACGTACAATATATTCAGTCCACTGCCACCATCCATCAAAACCTTGGTCAGTCGGGTGCCCCCAACGACTGGGTCGACCACCAATGCTTGCCACCCAGGGGTAGCAACATGTGGTGGGTGGTCAGACTGGTCGAATGTAATAGGGGTTTTTGACCACTACAAATATCTTGGCGTTGCCGGAGCAAACATGTTCACCTCTCTATTAATAACTTTCAGTCGACTTTTGCTCTCGAGGTCAGCAAAATCACCAAGGTGTCATTAACATTGGGGTGGCCATCATCTTCCTCTTTGTCTTCCTCCTTATCAGACTCATTGTCCTTTTCACTGGGTTGGCTCTCTCGGAAGCTCTGAATCATGAGTCGACACTGTTGAGTGGTTTGTTTGGGGAGAATTAGATTCCCCTCTTCATCCTTTTTGGTGTGTATATGACATGGCAAATCAAGCACATCATTTCCTGCTTGATCCCTCACTATTTTAGGGGTCCAAGGCCCTTTAGGCTTCCCTTTGAACTTCCCTTGGTTCAAAGCTGCTACCTCGGCAGGGCCTGCAGCCTCAACCTTTCACTTCTGCTTCCGACAGGAGTTTCCTCCTCCGGTGTCCTGGGCGACTGGTCTGTTCTTGCCACTCCGGAGTCGGTCCTCCTCCTTGCCATTAGCGTACCGAGTGGCAATCTCCATCATCCGAGTCAGAGCCATGTCTCCGGTCCGACCGAACTTCAGATTGAGCTCTCTGTAGCTATAACGCCTTCTTTAAAGGCACAAACTGCTTGGTGGTCCGACACATTCTCTACTGTATGGTGAAGAGTGGTCCATCTCTGGATATAGTCTCTCAAGGTCTCATTCCATTTCTGCACACAATGTTGCAATTCAGCTAGACCAGCAGGTCTCTTGCAAGTGCCCTCAAATGTTTTGGTAAACACTCAGGCCAACTCATCCCAATTGAAAATGCTTCTAGGGGCTAACTGATTCAGCCAAGCTCTGGCAGAACCTTCAAGCATCAAAGAGAGGTGCTTCATGGCCACCTCATCGTTGCCACCACCAATATGCACAGCCACTCTGTAGTCTTCCAACCAAGTATCAGGCTTCGACTCTCCCATGAACTTACTGACGCCAGTCACCAATCTGAAATTGTGAGGGATCTCAGCGGCTCGGATGGCTCTTCCGAAACACTCAGGCCCGGAAATGTGGACCCTGCTTCCACTGGGCGTGTCTCTATCCAACCCTTCTCTGTATGCTATGTTCCGGTCGACCAAACCTTGAACAAGGACTGACCTTGCGTCGAACCCAGGCTCTCTTGGGTCGACTGGAACTCTGCGGTTATTACCATACGGGCGCCTGTCGTCATACCAACAGGGCGCGTACGACCCGTCCCTCAGAAGGGGCAAAGGCACTCGACGGTGGTTGTCACGGGCGTACTCACGATCAAACTCTCCATGAGCTCTTCCCAGGTGCCGATCTCGGTGGTGATCATGATCTTCATGCCGCAAAGGCGACCCGGGACTGTGTGCAGACTGAACTATATCCGCCCTTACTGACCTGCTGTGGATCCTGTTCCGCGACTGGGAAACGGCAGAGTTCAGCTCTCCTGCTGCTCGGAGCAGCGCTCGGATCTGCTCCAAGCCCCTTCCAGCTTCTGAACAGGACGGCTGAATAGACTCTGCTATACGTGAAGCAGCTGTAAGATTCTGGATCGAAGTGCGGCATACCTGAGGTTCAGGCGGAATCAATTGTCGTTGACGTCGGAGCCGCTGGAGCCGCGATCGACCAGATCGCTTGCGGCGGCGACCAGCGGAGTAAGTAGGCGACGCGAAGACCTACCGATACGGAGTCGGCGGCTGTCGTAGGAGGATGCCGCAAGCACTCGCGCGGAAGTGCGACAATCCACGGATCGGGAGAGCCTCGACATCGAGGGGGGCTTCTTGGAGTCAGGCAGAGTCGTCGGCGATGAAAGTGAGTGCACCGAGTCAGAACTCGCGGCCTATGACCAAACCGCCGCCGGAAACCATGTCGATGAATATTGGAGAAAATGCAACCTCGCTAGAAGTTGCTAAGACGCTTTGCCCCACGGCGGGCGCCAACTGTCGTGGTACTAAGTCTGACAGTAAGAGTATGGGGTACGTACGAGGAGGCAAGGCCCTAGCTACAGCGAGGTTGTACACATGAGTTTACGAGTTCAGGCCCCTCTCGGAGGAGGTAAAAGCCCTATGTCTCGGTGCCCTGAGGCGGTCGACTGGAATATAGGTGTGTGTTACAAGGGGTGCGAACCCTTGTCCTAGAGGATGGTGTGGCTTATATAGAGTGCGCCAGGACCCCAGCCATCCTCCGTTACAGGGGTTCAATGTACATTAAGACAGGGCGTTACTGGTAATGCCAGCTATAAAGTGATGTCAATCATCTTTAAGACTACGGAGTGAACGCCTGACCGTTGCCATCCTGAGTGACTCTAGGTCTTCTGTACTCCGAATGGTTTCATGTATGGTCGAATGACTCCATCCAGGTCGAGTGAAATTGGGAGTATCCGAGTGAGATGACTGGTCGACTGGATTGCACCCGATGGCTTCAATCGGTACTCCTTGCTATGCTTTGAATGTCCTTGCTTTAGGGTAGTGACCTTGGGTAGGGCGTATAGGTCAGGTTCATGACCCTACCCTAGGTCTATGGCATCGTCACTAACTAGTTATCATCTCTTTAATTCTAGTTTCAATACCATTATCATGCTTGATTAATTATTAGCTGATTGAATTCTATTCTCGTAAAGTGCCTGAGGCAGGCGCCGGGGAATAATTTATGTGCACACTATGTTTGCAAGAACATTCGCATGATGACGTCCGAAAGGTCCAATAGTGATAGACAACTTTGGGTACGTTTGCCTGAATACTATTCATAATTCTTTTTAGCATGATCTAATATATATACACACAATTAATATATTCATATTGATCTTCTTTTTTAATAAAGATGCAAGACATGCGGGATCAGCTCCTACCAACGGATCATGTACGAGCAATTCAAGAGGAAATAGCGGGATTTTTGCTCGACCAGGTCATAGATCCCAAAGGAGAATACCATTACAAGTTGCAATGCCTCCATGTAATGATCTGCAAATTGTAGGAGAAATTGTATATACCAAATTGTATGGTCGTGCAAGAAATTCGCTGATATATATACGATTCTACAAGAAATTCTATTTATATATATATACATAACGTGTACAATATGTAGTAGCATAAAATATGTTTGAAATGAAAAAGAAATAAGTGGAAAAATAAATCATAAACCCCTAAACCTTTTAGTCCCGATTGGTGTAACCAACCGGGACTAAAGGCCCCCAGCCCCCCGGGCACGGGTTCTTGACGAACCGACACTAAAGGGGTGGGCCTTTTAGTCGCCACACTTTAGTGCCGGTTGCAGAACCGGCACTAAAGGTCCTTACGAACTGGGACTAAAGCCCGATTCTGCACTAGTGTACTATGATGATGATGATGATGAAGAGGAGTTGTGATTACGACTAGTGACCAAGTTGTTATATGATGATTCATGGATGATAATGATGATGAGGAGGAGTTGTTATATGACTATGATGTATTACGATGATAAGTTGTTAATGATATGATGATGATGATGATGAGTTATTATATCATTGGGTGAAAGAAATTGCGGATTAGATTCAAGTGGCTAATCCAACTTGGTCACTTTGGATCCATCCACTTGAATCTAATCCGCGGTTCTTTAACCCAATGATATAATAACTCATTACGATCATAATGATATAACGATCTCTAAAATGCTACTGTAAGGAAACTTGTATAATGGTATATAAATACAGTATACAACAAAACAAAATAATGAAATACGGATGAATAGTAGTAACTCGGGGTTAGGGTGCACACTGCTAGTACATAGGAGTAGTGAGAATGTGGAAACGCGCTACAGTTAGCAGTAGCAGGGGTCGGACCGTCCTACTGCTAAAAGTTAGTTGTAGCGCCTAGCAGTGGCACGGCCACCCGCGCTACTGCTACGGTTTTCGCTAGTAGTGGTACTCTTCGCTTCTAAGAAAAAAAAAACTAGTATCTTCAACTTGAAGTCAACCTGTGGATGGTCTGAGACCCAGCCCATACTCATTCATTTCCATGTACGGACTAGTCAAACATGATAATCCAACCCATGTCACAATTAATCACGTACAACCCGTCTCAATCCGACCTGCACACGCTTCATATGTAGCCTGTGCTGCTCTTGTGCCACTCGGGCATTGGTTCCACTTGGGTCGAACAGTAACCAAACGAGTTGTTGGAAATCGCAAAGCACGCTGCAGGACTGGCCGGATGGCATGAGGACACGAACCAAACTGGTCATAATCCCTGATGCCTCTCAAGCCTACCCAACTCATTAGGTCATATGTTAACACTAATTCTTGAATATATGATCACTAGAGGTATATCAATAAGAGGCTTGGAATGAACTATATTCATCCTTTAGGAATTGCTTATGTGAAGGTGCTTTGGTAGTGCACCGTGATGTATATATCAGATTGTGCAACTGCAGCTATCTCCAATTTTAGCACATGTGCCACGTTGATTCGCTATCTTGCATTTTATGGTAGATTTATACATTCATATGTTCACATGTCTTTGATATGATTGTACACATATGGACCATGGACAATGTTATAATGGTGTGCACCCACCTCTGGCTTCCGGTCCTAGTTAGTAGTTACAACGTAGACTACATGACCAAACACATACGTCTCTTAATTCACTCAATCAATTTTTGGCAGCGGTTGCTGTCCAGCAGGATATATATTCTCGGTCACCTCTCCCTTGCAAAACAATGAACACCAACTAAGACTCTCACGGGGCTAGATGAAACAAATCCTCCCATTGCTTGCGGATTTTTCCTTCTAGGATACAATGTTGACTAGTTGGCGGAGGAAAAAGTGACCCCAAGAACTGGACAAGAGAGGCATCGCCTCCATTTGTCACTCTATTGCTACTCCTTGTAGTTCATTTAATTTCTTAGTTCATATGAAACTACTGTCAACTTGGAAGCATACGGCTGTAAAAAGGGCAGAGCATGAATTAATCATTCATGAATTACTTGGTTACCTGCCAATGTCATCATCAGCTGGACAATTAATGTACGAGCTTTTAGTTTGGACTTTTGCCGACAAATCGGGCAATGTAGTAAATCAATTCAAAGGAAACTAAAGTAGGCATGTGACAATTTCAAATCTTCGGTGCAAACGAAACCAAACCCTGTTTAACCATAATGATTCCATGAGGCAGTTCGCCATTAACAAATATACGTACGTGAGAACATAAACAAACTGGCAGCATGGCTGATGTGAAGTTATCTTTGAATTATACATGATCCAATTTTCACTACAATTGTAGAAATAGATTAATTTTTTTGACAAAGTGTTCAGGTTAACGAAGTTTCCTCCCTTATAAACCATAGCGTAAAAAAATATTTGCAACTCAGATATCGACTCCTTGTACATATTGCGGTCAATTCTAACCATATGTGTGAATACTAAATATTTTGGAGAATAATATGAGTCCCCGAAAATACTGAGGGTAGGTGAGGAACAGAAGCGTTGGTGGGCGTGTGGAGCACGACGACTTCCCGACTGTCTACTACAACAAGTTGTGCCCGACTCCGGCGATGGAGGGGCGATGACGGCGGCGCGCCTTCGGCTCGCTTCAGTGCTGGTAGTCGTCGCTAGGTGGTCTATGGATCTAGATGTAATTTTTATTATTTCTGGTATTCATTGTACTGCCATGATTGAAAATGAATAGATCGGAAATTTTCTCGCAAATAAAAACAGAAGCGTTGGAAGTTAAGCGTGATTAAGTGATTAGAAAACCTGTCTAGGGTAATCAGCGACGCCGAATGATTTTTGCTAGACAACGTGCGTCAAATTGCTTGTGCCATCAGGGATCTATCATTGAAAAGTACAAATTGCTTGGTGATCCCTGCATTCCAAGGAAAGCATGCTAAAATGGGTCTAAAGAAACTCCAAAGGGAAACATAATGGGAAGCTTTCGTCTTCGTCTGCCGGCGTCGTTAATAGTGTTGTGTTGTGCTGTCCACTGCGTACGTGCATGGCTTTGGTGTTAACTGGAGAGAGAGGACACTTGTGTCATAAGTACTGAGGTCTGGAAGAGAGCACCGGAGAAAATGCATGAGAAGCTCTTGGGGCCCTTTATACTTTCTATCACTTTTTCAGCGCTTCTAGTCCCCTTGAACTCCGTTATTCAAAACAAACTCACGGATGATTATGCCAGTCTTTATTCCACTCATCCTGAACTCCAGTTTATACCTTCGGAACCATCCGTCCGTGATTGATCCATGTTATATATGGTGAAATGTTTTCCTCCATCGATCCTCAAATATCTCATCTTATTAAATACAAGCAATTCCGCTGAACCCTTATAATAGTTCTTGATCATTTCTAAACAAAAAAAAAAGCAACTCTAACTGTTAATTTAGTTAAAACTTTCTATTCCACGATGTGGTTTTGATTTAGCAAAAAAATTACCAAGGTCTTTTTTTAATTCCTGTTGAAACCATCTATGACACATAATATCGTCTCATCAAAATAAGCGGTATAGATACCTGAATTACTTTGTGTTATAATTTAGCGGGCTCTCACCAAAATAAGCTCTTTATATCCTATTTTAATATTTACTAAATCTAATTTTGCATTAAACATAAGCGGTATACCCGCAAAATAATAATATAAGTGGTATATTGTATTTCCTTTTCTTTCCGGTGAAACTAAATGATCTGTGATATTTTAGTTTGAATTAATTATATTTTTTACAACCAAGTTTCAGGTTTGTGACAGATATTGCCCCATCTAGATATTTTTCTCAATTTATACTCCATTTAAGAAAACTTCTACCACTTTTTACCCCATTTCCTTTCTCATTTTTATCGGTCAAAACTAACCGCCGTACATGGTAGGGTAAAAAAAGCAGAACACTAGCTTTCTTTTTCCAACAAGGCGAACCCCTTTCCATTAACTCTCCGCGGAAATATTTCGGAACAATTACAGGAGAGAACGGAAGTAGAAGGCCAAATAGTGGCGAGTAGGGGCATTAGCAGGAAATCCGCAGCCAGTGTTTGCTGTCGAAGCACTCAATACAGGGCTAAAACCTATTAGCAGTACATCTAACATATAAACGTTTAGGTACTAGTGTTCATACAATAGTTATAGCCCTCGCATAGGGCTTGTATCGATGGTTCTCTCTAATGCTGTCCGAGCATGTACCTAGTGGCGCTTTGCTAACTCTGCCGTCCTAGGGTGGTGAAACCTTCTACTCATTAGGGACACCATTTCAAGAGGCAGGAAGAATTTATTCTAGATTTTTTTGATAATTTATTATTAAGCTCCTTTCATATCACCAAACCCCTATATCCGGGGATGTTTTTGCCCTGAGGTTCAACCACTTGGTTGAAAGCAACTTGTGGGCATTTCCTTCCTTGACACATGTATTACTTTGGGATATGGTGGGTAGAAACCGGTGTGTGGCTGTGTGTTTTTTATTCGAATTTTTTGAACTTCATTTCTTCATCGCTGTGTAGTCGCCGTGTAGCTCTAGCGCTAGCATCTTGTTTGTCTTTTGTGTGCCGCTTTCTCTTGATCATGTACTAAAAAAGGGTCAAATTTTTATTGGAAAAATGTTAATCTACAAATTGAATATTTGAAAACTTGTTTAGAAAAAATATTGACCATGTATTAAAAAATTAATCTTGTTTTAAATAGATGTCAATCATGCATTTGAAAATTTTAAAAAATTGTATAGAAAAAAATCTTGACCACCTATTGAAATAATGTTAATCAAGCACTTAAAAACTGTTAAATGTGTAAAAAAAATATAGAATGTGGGTAAAAAAGTTGATCTATAGTTAGAAAATATAATCAAGCATTTGAAAAAATTATTAAACAAATATTTGAAAAAATTATTAAACAAATATTTGAAAAATATGAAATGTGTATAGAAAAAATATCATGCATGGGCGGTGGGTGATTCACTTGACGTGCCTCTTTCCAATGAGCGGTCGCCGCCTATGAAGTTTTCTCTCGAAGAGTCTCTATGTATCTCCATTGTTGTATGCCTCCCTATATATAGATCACCTCGGCTTCTCTTCATTGCACCGTGCTCGCTCCACCTCCTCCTTTCCCCGGCCAGCCGCTCTTCTGTTCACTCCGGCGGCGGCCGCCATCCCCTACTCCACCCAGCCATGGAGCTGCCTGTAGGAGTGTAGGTCGTCCGATCCGGCGCCGCCGTCATGGATGCCGACCACTGGCCTGCGCTTGCTGACGCCGCCAAGACCAATGGCCTGCTCATGCCTCGGCTCCCTCCTCTCCTCCGGTACGTGTCCTACACTTGAACCGGCACCGACGATGGCGCGCGCATATAGTCTGCGACGTATGCCTATGTGTGATCAGTCAGGTTCTCCGGCGAAGGTGAGGCCAATGTCGCCGCGACGGAGTAGAGGAGGCGACCGAGCTCCTCCTCGCGGGGCGGGGGAAAGGACTGGACTGGACATGGGGGGAGCGGAGGACAATCTCGATGGTGGATATCTTCCATTGCTGCCGCCATGCATCGTGGTAGGACGCGATGATTAGGCCATCTACATTGTTGTATGCCTTCTGCCACATAAATGTCAGAGGCCTGCACGACGCGAATGTCGCGTGAGGACGCATCGTGGGTCTTCATGATCTCGTGTGTGCCGTCAGGGGACGACCACGTCGAGATCGCCGAGGCAAAGCATCATGAGCGGGTCGTGGCGCGAGCGCGGTGCGGGAGGACGCTGGTCGGGTGTTCCAGGTGGCCGATGACCCGCAGTGCCCACGGCCACTGGGCGCGTCAAGCTCGCTGAGGCAGAGCGTCATGAGCGGGCCGTTGTGCGAGCACGGTGCGGGAGGGCTGCAGCGAGGTGGTGTAGGTGGCCGTTGACCGGCAGCGCCCACGGCCCATGAGGGATTCTGGTAGCACGCGGCCATTGTGGCGTCCGGTTCGCTTGTCTACTGCAGGACTCTCTCTGTGTGTGGTTGTTGGCTGGCTATGATTTCATTGGCTCTTCGTTGGGTGTTCAATCTGTTGGAGATGCTCCGCGTGTGTGTGCTGTCGTTCGTCTTCCATATTTTGGTCCGGTTGGGTCTTCTTTTCTGAGGAGGTTGGTTCTTCTGGTGAGAGTTGAATGTGCTGCTGCCATCTTTGCATGAGGTGCGTCACTGCCGCTAGAGATCTCCGTCTTGCGAACCGTATTTGTGTGTTCTTTGTTTCTTCGGCTTTGCCCTCATTATCTCTCTTCTTCTTCTTCTTTTGCATTGTGCATGATGTGATGATTGATGCTTACCTGCTGCAGCATGGGTTGATTGTCGTTCTTCTTGCAAACTTCGTGGTGTTGTATCTCCGTTGGTTTCCTTCCTTCTATTGTCGATAACACGTCACTTATTGAATAATTTGCGGAACGAATTTCTGTCTTTCATTTTTTACGTGTTTGTAACAATTGATTGGTCGCCGTTCATTGAACAGTTTCTGGAACGAATTTATGTCTGTCATTTGTTGCCGTGTTTGTAACAATTGATTGGTCGCCATTCATTAGAAGGTCTCTCTAGAATGGATCTTCTGGTATTCAGATCGGTATTGTTGTTTACTCGGTCATCCGTGCTATTTTTGATGGTGGGCTTGCTGTTGCCCTTCGTCGATGGCGAGTGGTGGTGTTCGTGGGGGGCTCCGTCAGGATCGGCCGCGGTACCGTTTACTCCAACCTACTGATGAGGATGCTTGCTGGATGGTCGTTCGGTCATTGGGCATTTTAATGGTGTTTCTTTTTTCGGTGTTCTGGCTTAGATCCGCGTTGTTGACGAGGCGTTCGTCCTTTGAACGCTCCAACAATATCTTGGCTAATTCATCTGATTTTGCAATATGTTTTGCAAAAGGATAAGTGTCATCAAATAACTTTTGAAGGTGATACAATCTACGGGTTCATTTCTAGAATACATGGAATCTATCACGTACTAACCATCTTTTCAATTTTGTATTAACCATGGTGGATTTGGTATGTATATATAAGCTGCATTTAAACTGCACATATGTACTAACCCTGATTTGTGACTAGCAGGGCGTGGTGTGCACGGCACAGGTTTGCATATAATTTTTCCAGCATTTGGTGAACTCAATCTTTCTCTTTCTCTTTCTCTTTCTCTTTCTCTTTCTCCTTTTATAGATATTTTTTGCATTCCTTGCAAAATTTGAGGACCGGCCATTTGTAATCATGGATACGCTTCCTATGTGGCTGTAACGATTTGCATGGCAATTTATCTTTTTTTTTTGTCAACCCGCTATCTGTTGGGCGCATATGTGATGATTTTTCTGATGTGGTGCCTCTTCATATGCATCCGCAGCGCCCATTTACTGAAGACCGTATCATCAATTATACAGGTAGCTGCCCGCCTAAGGGACAGCTGGAACACTTGCAAAGGAAATATATCATTTCATCATTGGTCCTAACCCCCATGGGGTGTATACCAGGATGATTTGATTTCAAACTCCAATGCCATTTGTGTCTTTTCGCCGTGAAAGTTTCAGTCGTATTAGTTTCCTTTCAGCATGTCATGTTTAGTTACAATAAGAGTATCTTCTTCGAAGTGTAATAGTGTCTTCTTTCCATCTAAGTTGTATGCCATCTGTAAGTTAGCTATGAATGCAAATCCTTTCTCTTAAGATGCCTTGTGAGATGGTTACAATACAGTTGTTTCCCTCTAATTGTCATGTGATAAACAGAATGTACATACAAAACATTCTAATACGTAAAATATCCCCTATCAACGGGCGCGGCGTGCCGCCGCGTGGGGTTCGCTAGTAACTCCTACCACAAACCTTCTTTCTGACCTGATAGGACCAATGGTATGGTGTAGAGGAGGATGACTGCATTTAGAAAGAGTCACGCAACCACTGCGAAGCATGCATGCATGCTCCCCAAATGGTGCATGTTGGCATACACAACATTTCCATATGCGTACATCAGCAAGCCATATCAAAGCCTTTTTTTGACCGCTAGAAATCTTCTTCTCTGCAGGCCGCAGCTACAGTGAGCAACTAGTTGCTCGTCAAAAAATGAAATCTTCTATTTTCTGTGAAACTGATGGATCGGTTGGACGTGTGGGCAACAGGAAGGGGTTTGATACGTTTCCACTAATTTTGTTTGTGCTACCAAGCAGAACAGCGTTCCAATTTGGCCATCCTCCGTCCAGTTTTGTTTACACATGAACGGAGAAAATGACTGGCCGTGCCGCTTCTCGAACCCCAGCTTTTGGAACGGAATGGGATCATACATGATCCCTTTTCGTGCAATGGAATGGGACGACACCGACGAAGTTTATTTTTCTTATGCTCTATGCGTCAAAACCAGACCTTGAAACAGGAGAAAGGTGGGCCTCGATCCCTGGTTGGTGTCCGCTATTACTTCTTATTAACACGCTTAACGAGTTCGATGCATTTTATCTGAAACTATCATTGGCATATATGCACTAACCGCCTCGCGGGGTAATGCTTTATGGGGCCCTTGGCGTCGTACGATTTCTCCCAAAAGGTATACAAATTTCACAGTTGAGGGGCACGCACCCGGGTGAGCGGCATGCCTGGCTGAGTATAGAGAGGTGCGCTTGGTCCCGACCGTCCATGCAACGTGCAGGAGCGCTTAGGCCAACTGGCCCATGATCCCTTCGCGCTTAGGATTTAGACCGGCGTGTTGAACTTTTGATGAGCCTATGTAGGACTACGACATGTCGATTATCCGAGGCCGGTCATTACCCATAAAAGTTTGCCCCGGACAGAGGCAATCAAGCGTATCAGGTAATGTGGTGCACCCCAGTAGGAAAGTATGCTATTCGAATAGCCATGTCCACAGTAACATGGCGACTTGGAGTTGTATCCCGAACTCTTACAACAAAAATCGAATGCTTGTTAAAACACACCCAAATAAGAGACAGATGCTCCCGGTGATCGCTTTCTCACAAGGAGACGAGGAGAGGATCTCCGGGCTGGATTATTGCTATATGTTGATATACGATGATATCATTTGAACTCCTCTCTTCCACTGCTGCGAGATAATGGCTGCAAGAAGATGTAGTCTTTGATAGGATGAGTTTCTCCCCCATGTTCTGGCATTTCTGCAGTCTAGTCCATAGATACTACCCCATTTCCTTGATACCGATGCATATCTAGTATAGATTTGATGTAACTTTACGAGTACCTCGGATGAGTACTCACGGTTGATTTGCTTCCTTTTTCATTTGACCCGGTTGCTGTAACAACTGGTAGCACCTGCGGATGCAGGTTACCCCGATGGTGGTTACTACGTGGAGACTGATGACCAGGAGTAGTCCGGCTGTCCTAGGCAGGAGGCCTCGGCTTTCCATATAGTGTCATTGTTTTGCTCAGACTTCTTAAGGAAAAACTTGTCTAACTATATTTATACTCAAATATTATTTGCTTTGATGACTGGTGTATTATGGGTCCTCGCTACCCTGGCTTGTAATATAAAATTTTATGTTTAAATTTATGTCATAAATTTATGTTGTGATATTAATGTGAATAACCGGCCGTGATCATGCATGATGCATCCAGAAATAAGAGAAGGATGGATGTACAAACCTCCTCAGAGCTCAGTGATTCTGGGCCGTTGGATCGATTCCCTTGATGCGTTTTCGTCCGTCCGATCGAGATCTGGAGAAGCCTGGGCCGTTGGATCTGGGATTGACACTGCTGGAATGAATAGTAGTGGCAGCAAAATGTAAATACCGTGCCCCCACCGGGGCATTTTGGTCATTTCGCGTGGTGGGGGTATAAAAGGGGGGCGCTCCTGTCCAGAGACCTAGCCGCCTCCTCCTCTCTCCCTCCCTCCCGCAGCCGCCTCCCTCCCTCCCTCCCACGCAGCCGCCTCCCTCCTCCCTCGCTCGCGCCTCCGCCCCGCGCCCAGCTCCTCCCGCCTCGTCGTCGCCTCCTCTCCCCTCCCGCGCGCCTCCTCTCCCCTCCCCTCCTCTCCCGCATGCCTCCTTTCCTCCCACCCACATCACCGCCGCCGCCACCCACCGCCTCGAACGGCGCCGTCGGCGGCCAGATCCGCCGCAGCAGAGCGCCCCCCCCCACCCCAACGACGACGAGCAGCAGAGGAGGGAGGACGAGCAGCGGCGGCGGGGAGCAGCAGTAGCAGGCCAAGGTGACGCAGCAGCAGGCCTTCGGCGATGCCGACGAGCAGCATCGGAGGGAGGAGCGGCTGCGGGGAGCGGTGCGGCGCTGCCAAGGCCGTGCTGTAGCGGCTCGACGCGCCGGCCACGTGCGCCGTGGAGCCGGCTGCTACCAGGGCTAGGGTTTTGGTTGTTGGCTCCAACATCGGCGGCTATGTCCGGTGATTTCATCCCCTCCCCTCCTTCATACTCATCTCTCTCTCTCTCTCTCTCTCTCTCTCTCTCTCTCTCTCTCTCTCTCTCTATCTCTATCTCTCTGACCACTCCTCCTCCCATCGTCTTGGCTTGCAGGTTGCCATCGTCGCGGAGCTGGACAAGATCATGGTGTCCCCAAACTTTTTAGGCTGCTGCTCCTGTGTCCATGGCGTCCCGGAGAAGCAAGGTGTGTTTCTGCTACTCCCTACACTGCAAGTATTATCACTTCGACAGTATACTTTTGTGCCCAAAGTTGCCACTTGATGCTATAATTCTTCCATTTTAATAATTGTGCACTTGGGGTGTCATCTTAATAACCTGTAAGGTGAACTAAGTAAAAAATGGCCATGAAGTAGTGCCACGTTAAAATAACTCTGTTAGACTGGAAATGCTTTTCGTGGCATTTGTGACATTAAGAAAACTAGAAGACCCTGATAGGCCACCGCAAGAAAATCCTTGGTTCATCCAACAAGTGCAATTTCTCCATGTTCATTTGTGTTAGGCATGGACATAAAAGATCAAAGCTCCGTTCGCTAAAAATAGAGGCAGAGTAGCAGCTATAGCACGTGCACCCCTAGAGAGATAACACTGATTCTTGTCGTGCTGCTGCTTGTGTTATCCTATGCTTTTGTTGGATAAATCAGTGGTGGTGCTGCATATTTCATTTCTTGGATGGTTGTGTCTTGCCTGTGGTATCTTTCTACAACTGAATTCATGGTGCTGCTGGATGTGTGTATATTTTGTGCTAAATAGTAATTCCTAAATAATTGTTTCTGATAAACAACGATGCCTTTTTTACACAGGTTGTTTGATGCATTCGTGCTTGTCGGCGGGACGGTGCAAGGCACAACTCCGACGCAGTTCCTCGCCAGTTGGATGGCGTTCAGGCGCAACCCCGGCACGCGCTGAGTACTGCCTCGGCTACAACCTCTCTCGGTGAGGTCCATCTTCCTCCTGCTCCTCTATTTCGGCTACTGTATGGGACATGGCCATGGCTATATTGATGTGGCGCTCGTCTGGTTGATGCTCTATGTCCTACTCATGCATCGGTTCCTACTTGAGCTCTATAGTTGTGGATCCATGCCATTTTAGGGTTTCCAGGCTGCTGTTCATGTTTAGGTGCTATCATAGGGAGCTCATGTGATGCTCTGGTTTACATGTGGATGCCCTGGTCCTATAGCTATGTTCCTGGATTTGCTAGATTGATCAGTGGCGTTCATGCTAGGGCGATGATGATTAATCGTGGCTGAAATAAGTGTGCCTTTGAGCAATCGTGGCACCTGTGCGTATCAGGTTGGATCCTCCCTCTTGTCTCAAGAATCCTTTTTGATCATGTGATACTTGTTGTTGTCCTTGGATGGTCATTCTTGTTGAGTGATAACCAGGGCAGCTCCACTATATAAACAGATTGATCTGGTGATAAGAGATGATGGGGGTAGGTTATATGATCGAGGAAAGGTGAATCTGAGCCCACTATGCAATGAACCCTAGACCCTTTTTTACTTGTATATCTAAAGGTGTTGCTTAGGGTTATTTATGCTCCAGTGTTTATAGCCATCTTCCATAAATCTGAGCCATTGAGCGGGCATTTCCTTTTGTTTTCTTTGGTTTGTTCTGAAGCTTTCCCCAATTCTATATGTCACCACTGCATTTTGTGGATCATGCACCAGACTAAATGTAAGTGAACTTTGAAGGATGCATGTTTTGTTAGCTTTGTAACTTATTTCCTTGCTAAGTAAGCATTTGGGGTTAATTTGTTTTGTTGTCACCTTCTTTTTACATATAGTTTTTCATCGATTTGCCTTGCACTCTTCTCGACAAGCTTGTAATAGTGTTGAACTTTGTTCATTTAGGCATAGCAACTATTTGAATTATGAAAATTTGCTGCCATTTGGTTACCACCAGAAGTTTGTCTATTGATAAAACATGGTTCAGGAAGGCATTTTGTCTTTTATGTTTTTTTTGTGCGTGCTGATGACGCATGCTTTTCTCCATGGAGTTGACAAGATGGAGATCCCTGGCATATCTTATATTCTTCAGTTGTCAAATGCTCACTGAGCTATTCAGGTTACTGCATCTTTTCTTCCATTTTTTCTTCATATTGATCTATGCTATGGATTATGACAAATAGAGCTGGCAATTTGTGCTTTATAACTCCATATATACAGAGATTGCGACAAGAAATAACAAAGAACAACGTGTGTATGTGTGCCAATTACCATGGATAATGCTCAATTCGTCTGTTTCCAAATGGCCCTTCACACTATAGGAAAGTGAGAATCAGTAAAAGTTAAGGTCAGACTTTGGAGAAGGTAAACATGTATTCTACATATGGTTACTTTTATGTACTTTTGGATATATGCATTTTCTTGGGTGACAAAGATGGTGTAGAGGCTCTGACATGATTACTTGTAATTTCTGCCACCAATTAAGCTGTTACAAAAGGAGTAACAAATGCAATATCTGTTTTGACCGAGCTGAGTTCAAAATTAACTATAAAAACAGACATTTACCGATAAGGAAATCTGATAGGTTATGTGTTGTTATCGTATAAAATAGCAACAAGACTTCACTACTGAGAGACATTTATGCCTGCATCATGATAGGTGTCCTTCCAAGTTAGTTGACCTGTTTTTTCTATCCCAAGTTTATTGGCATGTTTTTTTGTCCTTCCGAGGTTATCATTCTTTTTTTTGTGCATGCTGAACTGGCATATTTAGTGGTGAGTTTGGTGCTTCTATCACTGTGTTCTTCGAGAATCTCATCATATCTCCCTATCCGAGGAATTATATGTTCACTTCCATGGAAAATAACATTTAAGAGAAACTTCATCACAGGAGGAGTGGAGGTGTGTCTGCTGGGGCGGCGTCGGCGACAGCTTGGTAAGGGGCCAACGGGGGCTTCTTGGGGAGGGGACAGCGCTGCCGGCTGCTCCGGGATGGGGTGGCATTGCTGGCTGCTAGGGGTGGGGCGGCGTCTGATTCTCCATGAGCAGGAGGAAAGGGAGAACAAGCGGGAGAAGGGAGGGAATGAGCTGTAGAAGTACATGAATCCCCTTTCTTTCTGTCCATTTATCGCTTAATGACAAGCATACTGGACCATGATATTGCTATTGGTTGTGAATCAGAGCAGTACATATAGCTCATTATATCCTGGATTAAAGAGCATCATATGCTAATAAGATTTATTAGACTCTGCTACTACAATTAGACTACATGTGTAGGCTAGAGAGAAGTTCAGAACATGCATTACATTTATTAGATGCTGCTGCTACAATTATACTACCATATCCTGCTCAAACCATTCGGCGTTTGAAAGAATATCTTTTATTTTTTCTATTTGCAGCTTTTTCCTGGAACCATTGTTATGAACCAATTAACTCTTTGAGAATTAAAGGTATGCCAATATAGTCGGCTACTATTCTCATGTTGCTTTGCTATCTACTATTTTCATACCTGATTTGACTTGCCTGTGGTTCCTTCTATTGTATAGATGCGTTGGTATGAACCATTGTTTGGACTGCACCCCTAATGTAAAATACCAAGTATTTGCAATGCTTGATTGTTGTGCAAACTTTTCTTATAATTTTGATGCCTTGGTGCATGAGCTATACAATGATACACTATATTTAGTTTGCGTCGTTACACACATTTGGCGGTAGCCATCGGCCATCACGTCTTCTGGCCTGCAGCTCGCCAACCTCGCCTGCTCGAACCCAAGACACCACTACTTCTAGGTCCCACAGCTTGATCCCGCCAAGGTAACCATTTGTCCTCTCCCGTCTTGGCATGTAGTTTTAGTGACATGTGGTTATAATTAGTCAGCCAAATAGCCCACATAGGCTGTTAATCTAAAGTCAGATTACACATTACTTTTCTTTTTTTTTCTTCTAGGAATTATTGAGTTCCCTGTACTTCCCTCTGCATCTATTCTCGGTGTCATTTTCTGAATTTGGTAAGGTGTATTCTTTTCTTTGGCAAAAAGAGAAGGCAGGAGGAGGAGGAAGCTGAGAGGGAGAGGGCGAGGAGATCTCGGTCTGCACATTGCGTCTCCCACAAGCTACTGCGGCGGGAGAATCCTATACCCAACATCCTTCTCAAAGCCTGCAGCTACTGCCTTCCCAAGCAATGCCAACCTGTAGCAACAAGGTGAGCTACACTCCATTTATGTAATACATATTTCATTCTACTATGCCCCTCTCCTCTCTTTGATCTTTCCATTGTGATGGAAATAGCTGATTTGATACAAACATATTGCTAGCTCCTTAGGTGTAATGTTGTTTAAAAGATGACACAGTCGTATATGGATTTTTTTCATGATACAAACATGTATTTTTTTATTTGCAGGGTTCAGATTTTAAGATCTCCAGTGAGCTTCCATAGGATTGGCAGGAGAGGAGGAGCAGAGCTGACCAACTCTGCTCAAGATCACCTTACTACAACAATGTAAGCAGCTTCCCTTACAAGGTGTACCACGAGATCATACTGTACACGAGTGCTTTGGAGAAAAAATTCCATCGTTGTGCTACTGAACCTTGGTATGTCTTGGTTCCGCTTCAGGGTTCATTTTGTACATTGATTAATATCATTGCGAAGAACAAGACACTTTGAAGCTCTCTCTCTATATATATATTCTTAGGCTATGTAGTTGATACCTTTCTTACTTGATGGATTTATATAGTTTCATTCTCTCCATAGGTAAATTGTGTAAATCATATAGTATTTTTGTAGGTGACAAATTTGTGGGTTCACATGAGTCCGTGATTTGTGATCAGATTCCTTTTTGTGCTATGAGGGTAGTGGCTGTAATATTTTTGTAAATATTATTCTTTTATTTGATAGTAGGTCCAATAACTTGCTAATACAAGCTTCAGGTCTGACAGATCTAAACAAATATGTTTCTCTATCTGTATTTTCAATGTGATCGGTTCCCCTATTAGGTTAAAGTTTATAAGATAATTTTTGTTACTCCATTTACTTTGTATGTTAGTTTCTTATTCTATGTCTGTTGTTCCGCCAACAGAGGAGCGCCGGGGAGAGAACCCATTGGATGCAGAAGCGTGAAGGAGTCCATACAGTGCAGGCTAGTCAACCGTGAGGTTAGTAGCATGCAAACTACTGGCTAGCTCTTGTGATAAGTGATACGTTTCAGTTAACTCCTTGTTCATGCAAGCTAATCTAACGGATTACTTGCTAGCTACATATATATGACTTGTGTACACATAGTCTGGATGTTATGTATGGGAAAATGAAATAAAACAATATATAAATATGTGAATCTATGCCTCTTATTTATTTTTTATTGACGAGCATGGCAGGAGCTCTATCGATTTTATTAAAGATAGGAAAAAGAAACAAAATACTTAGTTCCTTGGTTTATGTCTTTTTATTTTATTTTACCATTTTCTCAGTGTGTTATGAGTCGTCGTTGCCCATACAGTTGTGGTTTCGTAAACCAAAATAATGCTTTGCCTCTGTGTGGTGCCTCGACACATCATATATACATGGATAGTGAAATCTCAGGTCTACCTTATTCACGTAGTTATTCGCAAAAAAAAACAATCTTATCAGCAGGTGAGACTCGGCACATGCTTGGTTGAGTAACCATAGACTCACCAATTTAGTCTATGTATTCTTACACTGGCCATACAACAAAAAAATGTGTGTTCATTGACCGGTTTTCTTCGGAAAAAAAAATTGTACCTCGTACCTTAAAACTGACCGTCGATTGCTTCTCATTTTTATTGTTTCCAATAATGTTATTTTTGCATCTTTATGTTGGCCTGTGTGCCTGTATGTTCCTTTGCTGCTCATTTATCAATCACATATTTATGTTTTCTCTATACCATTTCCAAACACTCATGTTTACCATACTGTCCTGAGAATTTTTGGCGGAATAATTCTTGATATTATCTTGGAATTCCTAGAGCTATTTACCGGAGGAGGATGTACTCGCATAACACAATGACTGTTACTATGCTTTTCTACCGGAGAAAGATGCACACATTTGAGTATTTCTGTTAGCCATCTTGGTAAACAAATGTTTGTTGTTTCCTTTGTTTATTTCCATTGGCAAAACATTGCTTATCAATGATTGGAACTATGCTTCCAGCAGTATCACTTGCCATGATGAGCTACACCATTGATTCTCATTTTGTGTACTTATCAAGGCTGCTATCTGATTTTGTCACTTCCCTTTTGTAGTCTTTTGTATGCCTTGCTTTCGGTACTATACTCTCCAGTTGCCTTTTGTAGTGTGCTACTTGGTTTTCGGTCCCTTTCTTTGTAAATGACTTGCCCTAATTATTACCAATGATATTTAGACTTGTGGGATGTGTTGCTTTGTATATGAACAACTTGCTGTAATCCCGATCCTGTATCATTCATTTTTACTCGTATAGGTTTTGTTTTCTACAACCTCTGTTTGCATTACAACTTCGAAATAGATAGGATGTGGTATGATTACAATTACGATTTAGCACTGATTGCGTGGGTATGGCAAAGGCGACAACAATTTTTAGTATCACCCTTTTTTGATTTTTATGTCATGTTGATTACATCCGGTCATTGCATTCACTGGGAGGAGACATTGCGCTATGCATGACACCCAGTCTGGCCAGCCTTTGCAACTGTCAGCAACCTATTTGTTCTTCTCCTTAGCTAGACCCGATTCTTCGACTGGTTTAACTTGCATAGTAGTTCTGTTTAGATTACAGTTTTAGATTCCTCCACTCTTTGCTATGATTAGGTTAATTTCTAACAAATGGGACGATGATCAGGAGGAATACTATTTCGGTATTGCTACCATTATGGTTCCACTCATGAATAATTGAAAATAACTGGATGATCCATCGCAAGCAATCGTTCTAATTCCTATTTGGCAACCTTGAATACCCCGATGTGTTTCGATTTGGTAGGCTTGGTTCCCTCCCTGATTGTGTGCATCATCATGGTGTTTGCTTGTTGTTCTAAAGTTTCAACTGCATGGCTACTATTGGGTTGGCTTCTTATAAGTTATGGGAGAGAGTGAGAGTGTGGGCTTGGTCAGGGAGATCTCTTTTATTTATTTGCTGGTACCTGATAGTTTTTCATGTTCCCTTGTGAGATCTTAGTGAAAATAATGATTTTATTTGTTGTGCGGGCGGGCGGGTGCAGAGAAGAAGAACCTCAACTCGGAGCTCTTGTTTCTTCTCAGTATATATGTACAGATTATAAATATAATAAATATATGTGTCCTCTTTTCCTCTTTCTCTCCTCTGGTTTTAGCGCCGAACTGGGTGGCCTTGATGAATGATGTTGGCTTATTTTAGAGAAAATCTTTCTAAATAAATACTTGATAAATGATGTTGGTTTATTTTAGAGAGAATCTTTCTAAGTAAATATACACTGAAGAGAGGTTTCAATTTCCTAATAGTACATGTTCAAATTGTTGTTGTATGTGACCTTAGATAGAAGGATTTGCACTTGTGATTATCCCTTTCCCTTTTTGTATCAGAGCTTTGTGCCAAAAAACTGCTTTGGTGCCGAGACAATTACCTTGCAACATTAATCTTGGCTGAAATTGTGCACCTTTACTAGATCAATCATGTTTGTCAGTGTTAAATAATTAGGCACATAATAAGATGAGATCATAGTGTAATCAAGTTTTGTGCCCAAAGAAAATCTTGGAGGATATCTATGTATAGTAGGCTTATTATGTTTTCTGGGTGCCTTGTGGAATACTAAGATAAAATAAATTTAATTTCATTTTTTATATTCTTTTATGTTAAAGAGGCTACATTGTATCCAGATCACTTAATATTATCCAAAGTGATTCTCTTTCATACAGACCAAATTAGTTCCTCGCTGTCCATGAGACGCACTATTTGAATAGTTTGCCTAACATGACATGTCCTTTAGCAGATCCATGCGTTGAAACATGCAAGCAAATCAAATGAAGGAGTGTGGACAAAGTTATATATCAAGCAAATCGGATGAAGGCGTGTGGACAAAGTTATATATCTAATAGTCAACCATGTAGTTTACTATTATGCAGTATGGAAAACAGTGTAAACAAGTTATTTGAGACTAATACTGCTATGGCCTGCTTTTGGTTTCTATCATACCAAACCTTGCTTAGGTATTTCATGTCACATTTTATAACAAATGCGCTGATGGCATGTAGATAGGGCCATTTTTTAGATATTTTACAGGGTGATTACTGTTGTGAGTATCTACCAACACCTACTCTTTGAGTAATATCAGATATATTTCTATCCTGAAATATAGAGTAATATCAGATGTTAATCGGAAAAGAGTTATATCAGGGGTTTGATCATTGAACTTTTTTTATTCCATCCTGATTAAGTTGTCCTGTACATGTGTTAAACTTGCCTTTTTACTAATGCATAATGCAGTTTGACCTTCCACTGCTTGGCCATATCGGTTGGACTGGTACCCTCGCGCCGAGGCGCGTTGCCGATCTAGTGTATGATTAGTGCACGATTATAAACGGAGACGTCACATACTGCATTTAGAAAGAGTCAGGCAACCATTGGAAAGCATGCATACATGCGCCCCAATTAGTGCATTCACAGCATTTCCATATCGTACATCAGCACTCTCTCTCACCTACTACCGAAAATCCCTTTTAAAAATGAGGCGTTTTTTGAAAATTTCAAAATTCTTAAAAGAAAGTTACATTTTAAAAATTTATTAAAAAAATATAGATATACGTGGAGGCATAATACACAAGTGTAAATTTTTAGGACGAAATACGTTGAAACGAGGGCTATGCAAAATAGACAAATCTAAGACTTTTTAACCCATGATACTAGTCATCCTCCCAGGTCATGAGTTTGTCTCTTTTATATAGATCACATCTTAAGGTATTTCATCCTGAAATTTTACATACATGCGCATAACTTTTTTATTTACTTGTACACATTTTTTTCAGATTTTTTAAAATAAAGAAAAGTATGAATTTTGATTATTATTTTTTTAGAAAAAACAACCTCCATGGAGGCAGAGAGCCAAAATGCCTTACACACCAATGACGCCATATTAAAGCCAGTTTACCCCCACCCGCAAAAAAAAAGCCAGTTTACCCCAAGAAATCTTCTGCAGGCTACAGCTACAATGGAGCAACTAATTGCTCTCTGAAAATGAAAGGTTGTGTTTCCATGAAATTACTGGGACCCTAAACAAACGGGTGCTTTGAAGGAAAAAAACGCTCCCGGGTCGCTCCCAGGGCGGCTCAGGAGCGAAACCTAAGGTCCCAGAAAAGCACCCTCCGCGGCCACTCTCTCCCCGCCACTGCCGTCGGCCTCGGCGGCGGTGGCGGCGGGCCAGCTGCCAAAGGGGGCCGGGAGAAGTTGAGGCGGCGGCGGCCGGCTGGAGCGGCGACGGTCGCGCCCGTCCGCGCGCGGCGGTCAGGGACGTCGCTCCCTGGCTGCGTTGGTGGAGTCGACTCTCTTCTGTGGTGGTGCCCAGCCGCTATATGCGATGCTGAGCTTCCCATGGTGGAGTTGTGCGTTGCTCGATGGAGATGTGGACAAAATCTGGGTTGACTGACCTGTTTCTTTGGCAACTACTCACGAGGTACGTAGCGCGACCATGTCGAGCTCTTTCGAGCGACAGCGCCGTCCATGTGTGTGGTGCCAGAGGAATCTGGCCCAGCCTCGTATCGGTGTCCTCTTGAGCGCCGCTCGTCTGCTGGAGATGCCTGGCCTTGGGTGCCGGTGCCCGGCCCGGCGGCGAGAGGTTGGATCGGGGCGGCGTGGGGGCCTGCTACCGTAATGATTAAGGTGACAGTCCTCGTGCTCTTCTCACATCACGATAACGGCCTGTATGATCGGTCCTTCTTTTTTTTTTGAAGGAACAACCTTGTATTCCATTACAAATTTAGACAGGCCGAATCACCAGCTACAGAGTTTACAACAAACTCAGGGAAATAGCCTAGCCAAGTTCCATATTCCCCATCTCCTAATCTTACACCATGTGCTGCTAGGCTGTGAGCTGCTATATTACAAGATCTTGGACAAACACTAACATTTACATCATCAAAAGCCACATTCAACTGAAATTTTATTTCCTGAAACACAGCACCTAAAGTCGACAAGTCATACTCCTCGCTTGAGATCGCCTGCTTCAACACCACGGAGTCTGTTTCAAATATCACACGATTACATCCCATTTGTGTAGCAGTGTTGATTGCATATAACATGGCAAGGGCTTCGGCGTGGAGAGCATTGGATACATGTTCCAGATTTCCTGCTCCTGCTGCCATAAGCTCACCACTATCGTTTCTGACCGTAAAACCCCATCCACCAGACAAAGATGCTTCATGAAAAGCGCCATCAGTATTTATTTTGAGGGTCCCACTTGGGGGAGGAGACCAACATATGATAGAATCTTGTTTCTGGGTGCTGCTCTGCTTCTTAAGGTTCCTGCACTCAAACACATGGTAGTTAATAGAAGCAATTATATAATCTAGAGATTTCATCTGATCTCCGGCATTGGCCCTATTTCTCTCATGCCACCACACCCAGAACAGAATACACACCTTCATGCGATCTTCCTCGGTCAGGCGAAATATCTCATCGAACATACTTATTGGGTCATTGCTTTTCAAAAGTTTCTCTCTAATTTCTTCCATTTGGGCTAGCCACCAAAGCCTCCTCACTTTCTTGCACTTCAGAAAGCAGTGCCCCCCATCCTCATCGTATCTGTTACAAACTGGACATCTAGTATCCACTTCCATACCTCTATTCCTCAGTTTCATTCTTAAAGGTAAGTTGTATGTTGCCATACGCCATAGGAAGTGCAAAATTTTGTTAGGGAGAGGTAAGGCCCATATTTTCTTCCATTCAAAATTAGTTGTTTCTCCTCTGCTTGCAGAGCTAGATGGCTGGCCATATCTTGATTCCCTTTCTGCACAATCTACTGCTACTTTGTATGCCGACTTCACGGAAAAAATCCCTTTCTTGTCGAAGTGCCAAGCCACACAGTCCTTTGTATGCTCATAAATGGGGATTTGTAGGATTATCTTAGCATCTTCTGCATTGAAAGTTTGGCACACTAGGTCTTTGTCCCAACCATTAGTTATTGGATCAATAAGTTCCGCCACCCTTGTGACTAAATTTCGTCCTTGCAGTGTGGTAACTCTTCTGGTGATGCCTCTTGGAAGCCAGGGGTCTTTCCAAATATTAATATTTCTTCCATCTCCGACTCGCCAAATTATGCCTTTCTTTAAGAGTTGTACGCCTTTCAAAATACTGCGCCATGCATAAGACATCCCATTCTTTGGCATTGCTTCAATTATGCTGCGGCCGGACGCTTCAAGTGCTCGTGCACAGAGAGAGGAGGGGTTTTGCAATAGCCGCCATCCTTGTCTTGCAAGCATGGCCATATTAAAAGAGTGCATGTCTCTGAATCCCAAACCTCCCACTCTCTTCGGTTTAGATAGTTTCTCCCAACTTGTCCAGTGGATTTTATTGACCTTATCCATATGGCTCCACCAAAATTTGCATATTATGGAACTAAGGTCATCACATAAGGTCTTGGTTAGGTCGAAACAAGCCATTGCATATACTGGGATTGCCTGTGCTACTGCCTTGATTAAGATCTCTTTTCCCGCTTTCGATAATAACTTCTCTTTCCAACCTTGGATTCTCTTCCACACCTTTTCCTTTATATATTGGAAAGTACTTGATTTTGCCTTTCCAATGTAAGGTGGCAGTCCAAGATATCTCCCTTTTATCCCTTCTGTTGATATGTTCATGATTTCCATTATTTTTCTTTTCTCTTCTCTACTTGTATTCTTACTGAATAGGATGGCTGATTTATCTTTGTTTGCCACCGGTCCTGAGAAAGCTTCATATTTGTGCAATATGTCGTTGAGAATCTGAGCATTCTCTACATTTGCTTCAATGAGCAGCAATGAGTCATCTGCAAAGAGTAAATGACTCACACTTGGCGCCTCCCTGCATAATTTAATCCCTCTCAGACTCCCATTTCTTTCAGCTTCATTTAGCATTGCTGAGAAACCCTCCGCACACAACAAAAATAAGTAAGGTGAGAGGGGGTCTCCCTGGCGCAATCCTCTCTGGGGAATAATTACCTCCATTGTATCTCTATTAACCTTGATCTGGTACCTCACAGTTGCAACACACTTCATCACCAAATTTACCCATTCACTGTCAAACCCCAATTTTAACATCATTTTCTTCAAGAATGTCCATTCTACTCGGTCGTAAGCCTTACTCATGTCGAGCTTTACAGAAGCATATCCTACCTTACCCCTTCTCCTTCTCTGCAAAAAATGGGTAAGTTCGTAGGCCAATAAGATATTATCCGAAATTATTCTACCTGGAACAAATGCACTTTGGTTCGGAGATATAATATAAGGTAGAATATGTTTCAATCTATTAGCAATTACTTTAGAGATCACCTTGTAAATGACATTACAGAGGCTAATTGGCCTTAGGTCCTTCAAGGTCGCTGGGTTTGAAATTTTTGGAATTAACACCACTGTGGTATCGTTCCATCCTTCTGGCATTTCTCCACCTTGAAGGAACTTTAACACTTCCTCCGTTAACTTATTGCCCACCAGTTGCCAGAACTGCTTGTAGAATATTGCAGGCATTCCATCTGGTCCTGGCGCCTTTAGGTCACCAATATTGAACAAAGCTTCTTTCACTTCCTCTTTTGTATATTCCACACATAGACTATGATTCATTTGAGCAGTCACTTTTGGAGAGACTGCGTGCAAGCTTTCATCCCTATTTGGTCCTGTTGAGGAAGTAAACAGATTAAAAAAATAGCTAGCAACATGCTCCTTCAATTGTTCCTCACACTCCACCCATGTCCCATCCTCTCTCCTTAGTCTCTTGATAGTATTCTTCTTCTTTCTTTCTGACGCATAGGCATGGAAAAAAGTTGTATTTTTATCCCCAACCTGCAACCACTTAACATGAGCTCTCTGTCTTCAGAATATGTCCTGTTGGTGTTCCAGTCTGTTCAGTTTTTCCTGCAAGAGATGCTCTCGAGACACCGTGTTCTCGTCAATCGGTGCTCTTCTCACATGTTCCAGCTCAGTGTTTATTGTTTTAATTCTTTTCTCTAGATCCCCTAACACATTAGTGTCCCAATTTTTTAGATCTCCCGCGATTCTTCTTAGTTTTTGGGATAAATCATTTTCGCCTCTAAGAGACGCGTCCGACCATGCATTCCTGACTATTTCTTCACATCCCTCCTCCTGCAACCACTTTGCTTCAAATCTGAAGCCATTGTTCCCTCTTTGAGGTCTCATAGTTCTATCCGCGCCTTCCATATGTATAGTCACAGGTCGATGGTCAGAGTGTCTAGGATCTCCTGTTATCACTTTGTATGATGGAAATCTTATGCACCAGCTCCGGGACCCGACGGCTCTATCAAGTCTTTCCTTGACATATCTGCTCGCTTCATGGCTCTGGTTTCTCCAGGTATACTTGTCTCCAAGATAACCCAGATCTCTTAGACCACAATCTGAGAGTGCCATTCTAAATTCCTCCATCTGTCGAGGGGCCCGAGTTGGCCCTCCCATCTTTTCATGACTATACAGGACCTTGTTGAAATCACCAGCACAAAGCCATGGGAGCGTGAGTTGTTGATCAAGAACTCTCAAGAGCTTCCATGTTTTCTCCTTTTTATTTGTTGCTGGCTCGCCATATATGCCAGTAAATCTCCATCTAAAATCATCCTGCTCCTCTATCACCACATCAATGTGATTTCTTGAGTAGTTGTGCAGATCAACTTTTACATTATTCTTCCATAGCATAGCAAGCCCCCCACTTCTTCCTTCACAACCCCTCACCACTATGCTTGTCATTCCTAGCAAGTATTTAAACCACAACATCCTTCTCGCATCCATCCTTGTTTCAGATAAGAAGAGGATGTCGGGGTCCTCCCGCTTCTGGAGGTCCAGAAGCCCCCGAACTGCCGGGCCATTCCCCAAACCCCGGCAGTTCCAAACCGTAATTTTCATTTTGTTTCGCCGGGCTGTCCTTGCAGCCCAGCGTTCACAATATCAGAATTGTTGTTTATTATATTTTCACCTTGTATGACCTCACCATCAATCTCCATTCTGGCTCTCTTCATAGGCTCGCCTTCTGTGTCCACCTCCATCACTAAAGCGTTCCTTTTCTTTGGTTCAGATCCAAATATTTGTCCTTGTTGTTGCTTGTTGTTTGCTCTCACAATGCGTTTGAAGATTCCTTGTTTTGCATTCCTTCCCTTCTTCGAGCCTTCATCTTCCTTCTGTTGCCTCCCCTTGTCTTCATGTAAATTCTCCACTACCAAAGATTTATTATTAGCAGTCTCTTTAGCTTGTAGCATCAGAACCGTTTCCGCGGTAGTTGTATTTTTAGACTCCATGCCAGATTCTACCTGTTTACACTTTGTCCCTGGTACATGTGTTTTATCCTCAAACGACAGCTTCCTTACTTCAGCAGACCGAATTTTGTTTTCTTGGTCTATTTTCAAGGGACATGCTATTTCATTTTCCTCACCTTTTCTTGGTCTATCCTCGTCCCTACCTAATGATGCATTTTTCCTCCAAGATGGGCTATCACTTCCCTGCTTGCTGCCACTGCTGCCGGTACTATTCGTTAACCAGAAATCCCGTCTGTCATTTGAGCTCCTAACTTTCTCTTCAACGGAGCTCCCCCTGAAAATCGTCGCATGCAACCATGGACCAAATTGTCTCCCTCCCTCTCTCTTGGTTCTGTTTGGGCACGTCTTCTCCTTATGACTTATGATGCCACAATTATAACAAAAATCTGGGAGATGTTCGTATTTAAGGGTGATAAGCTTATCTTTTCCCTCTTTCTTTTCCTTCTTCTCTTTCTCGCCGACTCCCATCATTTCTTCATATGTCTGAGCATGATCCTCATCATCCTCCTCGATTTCTAAAGTGGCGAACCTCATTATTGGGACTGTTATATCCATCCGGAGTTTGATTCCCATGAATTCACCCATTGCATTTCCATTATCATCCATGTCTATATCCAAGACCTCTCCAATTTGTTCTCCCACCAGACTCCCTACCTCTGTGTTCATCATTCCCAAAGGAATACCATATGCTCTGACCCATATGGGGATAGTCTTAAATTCATACTCATCAATTGTTTTGCTTGGCATAAAATCTTCCATCACTAATAACTCCTTATTAAACGACCACGGTCCATTATTTAGAGCCTTCCTTTTACTATCTTCTTCATGGAACGAGAAAAGGAATCGATTCCTATTCAAATCCTTACAATCCACTCTAGTGAAAGGGCTCCAGATGCTGCCTAATGTTCTTCCCAAATATTCTGCTTTAGCTGGTCTTTCAGAGAAGAGCTTACCCACAGCTTGGAGCTTGCCCACCGTCGATGAGCAGGTGTGTTTCCTTCCAATCTTTATGCTTCTCTTTTCTGCATCTGACAGCTTCAAACTCTGCAGTTTCTCCTCTACCATGTCCAAAACAGGGGCCTTCCCGTCGCCCATGGCAACCCCGCCCAGCTGGAGATTCCGGGCTTGTGTCGCCACCAAACGCCGCTAATCGCCCCGCTGCCGCCGCCGCCGCAAGAAACTAGAGTGGCTCCTGCGGTGCCTTGAATCAAGGGCTTGGGACGGGAGGGAGTTGGCTTGGGATGGAGAGAGCTAGTCAGGGGCGTGAAGAACTTGCTTGGATCTCGTTGATGCTTCGCCGGACCAGCACAACGCGTTGGAATCTCAAAGATTTGGTGGATTTTTTTTGAAAGAGAGATTTGGTGGCTTTGAGTGTGAAGATTGACGGCAAGAGCTGCCGACACTGGTCGCTATGGAGTCGCCACAGAAGTCGCGAGAAACGCACCGAACCGTCACGAACGGACGGACCTTATGATCGGTCCTTCTCATCTGGCCATCAATGTGTTCCGGAACGGTCGTTGGAGATTTTGCTCAGGATATCTGGATCGGTTAGTTTTCCATCGTGCACGTCCATATCAGCCTCAAGGTTCTGACGGCGTGGCGCGAAGCTTTGTTGGCTGATGACACATTGGGACATGTCGGCTTCTCGATTTCCATGGTGAAGACAACGGTGAAGAAGGTCATGATGGCCGAGATCGGAGGATCAATTACACGAACGGAGCCTGGAGGCGATGGAGTCAGCCAGGTGCTAGATAACTCTTAGGAGCAGCAGTAATAAGTGGGGACGGCAACACTGGGGGATTTCATATTTGAAGGTACTCCTGGGGTACCATGTCGTAACTTTCAGGGTGAAAACCTAAGGTCTGGCCCAGGGACGGAGCCAGGATTCTAACATAGGGGGGGCAAGCTTTTGCCTTTAATGTGGGGACCGGTAAAAAAATATGCAGTGAAACTAGTCTAGCTTGATGAACTAAATTTTAATGGACCAAAAATAATTGGTGTCCCCTATGAGGTATTCAATTTTAATAAAAAGTTTCCGCAAATCAAATGAGATTGCAATTCACATGTATGAACTAAATACTTCTGGTACAGAAGAACGTCCCCTGATGCTAAAGGTACAAATTAATGTAATTTTCCAACATAAACCATGGACAGATGGAGCAAGTAAAAAATGAAAAAACTGACTAACCTAACGATTTCTCTTGCCTCGTCGCCCCTGACGTTGGCCATACGGGCTGCCGGTCGACCGTGCGGCCGCAAGCTGGATCTCCCTCGCTGCAATTCCGGAGTTAGAAACTGCACATCGATGGATCAGGCGGTAGGCGACCAGGCGTAACCGCGTGAGGCATCGATGATCGATCTAGCAGCCAGGAAACGATGTGCGTGCGTGCGTGCCTGAGTCCCTGACCTAGCCCCCTTTGTATTCCACGTTGGGCTTTTCTTATTCTTTTGGGCTCGGCCTACAAAATCTACTGCATTGCATATGGGCTGGGCTGGCTACAGGAGATGCTTCACGCTACGTACACAGATGGACAGGCCGACAGGGGGGGCGAAACACTTCACGCATACGGGTAATTAGCGAAAAATCTCATCGCTGTTAAGGGGGTTCTAGCCCC
>NC_041386.1:660705813-660707383 GCF_002162155.2 Triticum dicoccoides | reverse complement strand
GGTATCTATGCGATATTAATATATATATATATATATATATATATATATATATATATATTCAAAAAAATGAAATTACTGGATCCAATTTGGCGCGTGGGCACGTCTGAACGAGAAACCTCGTGGATAACGGGGGGTTTGAAACGTTTCCAGAATTTTGCTTGTGCTTGCAGAATCTGTTAACATGTATGGGTCTGAACAAAAAACACTCACTGTACGTGGGAGGATCGGTTCTCAAAGATGTTACGCGATCGATGATGAAAAATGGCATGGATCCAACAAAATAGCGTTCCAATTTGGCAGATCGTCCGTCCAGTTTTGTTTTGTTTACGTTGAAACGAAGGGAGAAAATGACGAGCGTCCCTGTCTATCCCTTTTCGTGCAACGCAACGGAATGGCACGACGCCGGCGAAGTTTAATTTGTTGTGTTGTGTGCGTCAGTACTGTACCATAAGCCGTAGCAAATTGACAGGTTTCAAACGTTCCAACCTAACGCGATCGTGGATGACCATTATATATTCCTTATATATATACTCCACCAGCTCTGTCCCCGGTTCAGCACACACAAGAGGAACTCACCAGCTCCACGGCCACAGGAGCCGACACCCAATCCGGCACGGCCAGGAGAGAGACAACATGCGTCCGTCACGGGATCTTCACCTCGCCATGCTTCTCCTCTTCTCTGCGTCCGTCCTCCTCTCTGCCGTCCCGGCGGCCAGAGCCCAGCAGGAAACCGGTACGTGAGCTCCGTCATCCACCGCGGCAGCGGCGAGCTGGCGACCGACGCGTGCATGTCCTGATGTCCTCCATTCTCTGTGTGCATTGCAGACGAGGAGGAGGAATTCAGCTACTCGCTGGATGCGGAGAACGGGCCGGCGCACTGGGGCGACATCAAGGAGGAGTGGTCCGCGTGCGGCAAGGGCAACATGCAGTCGCCCATCGACCTCGCCAGCCCGCGCGTCTCCCTCGTGCGCGGCCTCGGCTACCTCAACCACTCCTACGTCGCCGCCAACGCCATCATCGTCAACCGCGGCCACGACATCATGGTCAAGTTCGAGGGCGACGCCGGGAGCGTCTCCATCGACGGCACACCCTACTACCTCCGGCAGCTGCACTGGCACACGCCCACTGAGCACAGCATCAACGGCCGCCGGTACGATATGGAGCTCCACATGTTTCACGAGAGCGCACAGGGCAAGGCCGCCGTCATCGGTGTCTTCTACGAGATCGGTGCCCACGACGCCTTCCTGCACAAGGTGCCTAACTTTTCTTGCTCTACGTTGCGCGGATACTTCAGAAAGCGCGCGTATCCAGCCGGATACTGCCTCGATACGGCCTGATACGTATCCCGTAAGTATCGCTCGATCTTTTGATTTTAGAAAAAGAAAATAATATTTGATACTCCTAGCACTAGTAGAAAACAGGGCTTTGGTCACAGCTCCCTATACACATTAGTCCCAGTTGCATCATGAACCGGGACTAATATGAACATTAGTCCCGGTTCGAGCGGCTAAGGCATCAGGAAGGCGTTAGTCCCGGTTTGAGACACGAACCGGGAGTAAAGGGTGCGGTG
>NC_041386.1:660699280-660705623 GCF_002162155.2 Triticum dicoccoides | reverse complement strand
ATCCTTTGAGATGTAGTTATCTTACTACATCTATTAGTTAGGAAAATTTTAAAACTTAAATTTGGATACGTTTTGCAAAAAAGTGTTACGAAAAAGTTAAACGGTCATATCTTTTGCATACGATATCAAAAAAACGCATAAAATATCAAAAAAAAATCAAAACAAAAATCCGCAACCGGGATATGCTCAAATTTTTAGAATCCTCAAATTCTGAAAGGAAAAAAAGATATGCTCAAATTTCAGTTTTTTTGACTTTTTGTTAATTAAATCTGGTCAAACTGTGGTCAAACTATGATCAAACTACTTATTCAAGAAATATTAGTGTTAATAAACAATTATTTTAGTTTTTTGACTTTTGGTCAAACTATGGTCAGATCTGGTCAAACTGTGGTCAAACTATGGTGAAACTACTTATTCAAGAAATATTAGTGTTACTAAATAATTATTGTTTTTTAGAATAATAGTTTCAAACTCAAACGGTGCTTAATGCTCAAGTTCAACTCCTAAGGGTTAATGGGATTGACAACTTAGTATTTTCAGGAAAACAACAAGTGCAGACTTTGAAACTAGGGGGAATAGAAATCGAAAGTTAAGCGTGCTTAGGCTGGAGTCGTGAGAGGATGGGTGACCGACCAGAAAGTTAGACGATTTGGAGTGAGGAGTGGTGATTAGATATTAGAGATAAAATTGAGTAGTGATGAGGGGTGATTAGAGATTAAATACAAATAATTTGAAAATATGAAAATCAAGAAAAAAATCAAAAAAAATCAAAAAAGTTCAAAAAAAAATTAGTCCCGGTTGGTGTTACCAACCGGGACTAAAGGTCAAGCTCCAGACAGCGGCCACGTGGAGGGCCTTTAGTCCCGGTTCGTAACACAACCAGGACTAGGGGGGGAGGGCTTTATTACCGACCCTTTAGTCCCGGTTCCGCAACCAGGACAAATGGGCCTTATGAACCGTGACAAATGGGCCTTTTTCTACTAGTGTAGGATACTTCTGCGATACTTTTTGGATACCTGAAAACCCTCGTTTGATTGAAATCCCCTCAATAATAAAGGCGTGCCTTTTAAAGATACCCAACATGGGCGCGAGTTCATGCCAAAACATGACTGTCAATGTTCTTGTTCAATTGAAAGGTGAGCAAGAGAGAGTTAATGCACTGATTGAAACAACTATCCTGAAAAAATCCCACTACCAATTAATGAAACAGGACAAAGTGCAACAAAACAAAGGAAATAATCCTATTGAGGCATGCTTTGACCTAGAAGCTCTATTTTGTTTTCAATATTTTTAATAATTAATATATATAATATCTATATATAGACGTATCGCTGTATCCATGTTTTCAAAAAATTGACGTATCGGGTGTATCCCGGTATCGCGTATCCGATACGTATCCACGTATCCGTGTTCTTGCTTGATTTCTTTAGTTAACCAACCAAACAACCAGGCTTAATTTAGCTTGTTTAACTAAAGCCCACACGACAACATGGGGACTTACCTTAATTAAGCTTAACTAACTTCAACATGTTACCTCCCCTTGCAAAGCTGCAAGATTCAATTAATAATTGGCACGCCCTGGGTCTAACTCTAATTATGCACGAACGCAGCTGGAGCCATACCTGGAGATGATAGCGGGTCACAAGGACAGGGAGGAGAAGATGGGGGTGATGGATCCAAGGTGCGCCAGAGGCAAGGCCAGCGTCTACTACCGCTACATGGGCTCCCTCACCACCCCACCCTGCACCGAAGGGGTCATCTGGACCATCGTCAAGAGGGTACGTCATCTCATTCATTCACTGTCACGCATCACCTTGCATCAAACACCACTACCAACTACTCCCTCCATTCCACAATGTATTGCGCCCGTGCTTTCTCGGATTAAACTTTGACCATAAATTTAACCGACGAGATCGACTGGGACGGGAGCAAAAGTTATTCCACTGAATTCGAATTTTTTTATATGTATTCAGTTGTACAATTTTTGCTCCCGCCGTAGTCGGTCTCGTTGGTTAAATTTACAGTTAAATTTGAATCTTGGAATGCGCGGGCATAAGACATCATGGAATGGAGGGAGTAACAACTATCAGTAAAAAAAAATCATTTCTTGACCATCACATGACACAAAACTGGCAACTGTCGAATAAAAGAATTCGTTTCTGGAACTTAAATGTTTGCACGGGGCTGCCAGTTCGATCTATGTACAGATCCTTTGATTTGTTATATTGTATATTCATATGAAGATTTTTCCCACCAGTGGAACGCACATCAGCTAGATTTGTGCACAGGTCCTATTATACGCCATGCATTGCATGGTTGGTGAATAATGATGGAAATGATATATATTTTATCTTATTACTGAAAATTTTCCACTTTCAATATCTGGTTGAATTTGCAGGTCCGCAGTGTGTCGAGGCACCAGCTGGAGCTTCTCCGGGAAGCCGTTCACGATGTAAGATTATTTTCCCCCTTCTGTGTCTCTACATGAAAGAGAAGTCTTGCCATTCTCCTCATGCATACGACTCTTGTCTTTCAGCACTTTACACTCGTGTTAGATGGTAGACCTTAACCATGGACCTCTAGAAATTCCACAACGACATGAAAGCCTCCTTTAATTTGTTCAATCTCGTCCCATGGGCTAGAAATTTTTTGGACTGATTTTCCTTCAACCCTACATGCAGGACATGAAGAAGAACGCGAGGCCACGTCAGGAGGTGAACAACAGAGATATCAGCATGTTCCGGCCTTTTGAGCGAAATAGACATTGATTTCTAGTAGTGATCCTCTGCCTAATTAGTCTGGTGCTTCAGATATCTTATACGTATGGTTATATTATTATTATTTTATCTAGTAATTTTTTCCATCCAGTTTGATAGATACCTTGTATACGGTTACTGAACAATAAAGGAACACAACCAGTTCATGTCAATGCGTATCTTGATGTTGGGATCCGGATTGTCGATATGATTATTGTCACGTATTCCATAACTCATCCAACTGCCACTGACATTAGAAATGAAAAAACTGGCAAGGATTTGATTATGTTTGAGTACCTGCAGGAATGATATAAGGCCATCCATGGCTAATAATTGTATTACCCATATTCGTTGAAGCCAGAATGGCGCCAGTCACTTTATGGCTAATTTTGGCAGAACACAATGTAGTGCATTTTGGCTTGGCTCTGGTCCGACGAAGGTCCAGACTTTGTGTACTCATGGTTGTAATCCCTAAATTTTTAGCAATACAATAGTTATTTCGCAAAAAAGAAAAAACAGCCATCCAAGGAATAGTATACACCTGAGAGGATTATCATGTTGCAACCGTTGGTAGAGCTCAAGAAATGCCAAGTTTGATTATTCCTGAATATTAGCAACATAATATTGGTTCCTGGATGTCAAGTTGACTATGGCTCTTAATATAAACAGAGTACTCAACTAAACAGAGGGGTGTGTCCACCTCACCTCACTAGTAGAAAAAGGGGTATTTGTCCCGGTTCATAAGGGCCTTTAGTCCCGGTTCTGGAACCGGGACTAAAGGGTCGTTACTAACCGGGACTAAAGGCCATTTTATGAAAAAAAAATTAAAAATTTTCTTTTTTAATTTTTTTCAAAATTTATTTTAAATTTTTTTATTTTCAAATTTTTGAATTATTTTAACCTCTAATCTCTAATCACCCCTCATCATTTCAAATCATCTAACTTCCCAGACGGTCACTCATCTCACTACTCCAGCCTGAGCATGCTTAACTTCCAGGTTCTATTCTCCCTCTTTTCCAAGTCTGCATGTTGTTTTCCTGACAATAGTAAGATGTCAATCCTATTAACCCTCGGGAATTTAGCTTGAGCATGAAGTCACATATTTCACTGTTTGTGTTTGAAATTATTGTTCTAAAAAACAATAATTATTTAGTAACACTAATATTTCTTGAATAAATAGTTTGACCACAGTTTGACCATAATTTGACCACAGTTTGACCATAGTTTGACCAGATTTGACCAAAATTCAAAAACACTGAAATAATTATTTAGTAACACTAATATTTCTTGAATAAGTAGTTTGACCATTGTTTGACCACAGTTTGACCACAGTTTGACCAGATTTGACCAAAATTCAAAAAAACTGAAATAATTATTTAGTAACACTAATATTCTTGAATAATTATTTAGTAACACTAATACTTCTTGAATAAGTAGTTTGACCAGATTTAACAAAAATTAAAAAAAAATTGAGCATAACTTGTTTTTCCTTTTAGAATTTGAGGATTCTAAAAATTTGCAAACAGGCCGTAGGCAGTTAAAATCGGATGCGGATTTTCATGCTGAACATTTTGATATATTATACGTTTTTCCTGACATAGTATGCAAAAGTTATAGCCGTTTTACATTTTCCCTACACTTTTTGCAAAACATGTCCAAATTTAAGTTTTTAAATGTTCCTAACTAGTAGATGTAGTAACATAACTACATCACGAAGGATTTTAATTTTTGAAGTTTTTATCATTTTCTTTTTCTTTTTGCAAAACTGAAAAGGCGATCCACGGGGCACGAACCGGTACTAATGCCTCAAACCCCATTAGTACCGGTTTGTGGCAAGAACCGGTACTAAAGGTGGCACGAACCGGTACTAAAGGTCTAACCTTTAATACCGGTTCTTGCCACAAACCGGTACTAATGGGCATCGCACCCATTAATACTGGTTCGTGGCACCAAACGGGACTAAAGGTCCCATTTGAACCGAGACTAATGCCTTTGCCGCATGAACCGGGACCAATGCTCACATTAGTGCCGGTTCATGACTGAACCGGGACTAATGGGCTAACCCGACCTCGATCAAAGACCTGTTTTGTACTAGTGCCAGTTACTGTACCTGGTACGATGATGACTAGAGATAAGACTTGTGGGCCATGTGCCATGGACACCGGCATGAATTAATTCAACTTTCTCAACAGTTCAATCTAGTAGAAAATAACATAGGAGAGTTGAGCATACAATGTAATTATTGATGGCCCTTTTATGCCAAAAAAGGCTTTCGCCCCGCTTTACATATAAAGCAATGACCGACCACAGCTCAGATACAAATGCACGCCACCACAACACACGCACACACCCAAGGCGGGATACATAGGCGCTGAGCGCAGTAACACTACCCCTAGTACTACAAGAGCAACCGGAGTCCTCAACCGCGGACACACCAACGCGAAAAGAAGAAGCCACATATGACGAACCGTGTGATCTAAGGCGGTGCCTTCAGGAAGGTTACGACACCAAAGCGTCGTCACCGTCCGACCCGAGGATCAGAGTTTCCCCTGGAGCAACACGATGGGCAATGAGAGCCGCAACGACGCCTTCAAGAAGGGAGCGAGCTTCGCCGCCGCTGGTCCGCCTGAAGATAGATCAGGTTTTCACCCCGGCCAACACTCATCACCACCGGACACCACATCCCATTGACCACGCCGCCCACACGGCCATGGCCACCGGGCAGCACCTAACCACGGGCTCTGCCCAAGCGCACCGCGGAGCCACCACCAGGGACGCCGCCCTAGCATCCAAGACCTGGACACCACCTCACTCGAGACCCATCGGTACCCCAACCAAAGATACGAGCGGAAAGGAACCGCCTTTCGCACCCCTGGGCTGCCCCCAACGCCGAAACCCAAAGGCCAGCCAAAATTGGCCTCCGTCGACCCATCCTGCTGTCGGGCACGAGACAAGGTCAGTCCTGCTGCCGGGCGCGAGACGAGCTCGGTCCTGCTGCCGAGCGCGAGACGGGCGATGGACCGTAGTCGAGGGATGGCCGAACCTTCGACGAAGGTAGCAACCAGACGACAAGGAGAGGGCCGAAGGTCGAAACGGGCCGCCTACAGACAAGCCGACACCGAAAAGCCAGCCGCCGCCCAAGTCAACCCGCCGAGCTACCGTGGAGCCGGCACGACGAAGCCACCTAGCCACTGCCGCCCACAGCCGGGACCGCAGCCACGCCGGGCCAGGGCCCAAACCCGTGCCGCCGACCGAAAAAAGGCGAAATCCAGCCGGCACGCATCACCACCACCACCACCATGCCGATGGCAACAAGCGCATCGGCCCCTGCGTGCCGCCGGCAGGCCCTTGCCACCGCAGCCCGCGCCCCCTGCCGAACACAGCCCGCGCCCCCTGCCTGCGTCAAGTCCAGACCAGGCATGGCCTGACCTGACCGGAGGACCGCAGGGGCGCCACCACCAGGGGAGCTGTCTAGAGAAGGCCCAGACCCCGCCTCCACGCGCGCCAGGCCCCAGCCCAGCCGCCGCCGGAAGCAGAGCCGCGAGCCCTCGCGTCAGATCCGAACCACCCCGACCATGAGGAGGACC
>NC_041386.1:660689723-660698943 GCF_002162155.2 Triticum dicoccoides | reverse complement strand
TAAGTCAGGGCGGCCCAATCCTCTCTTGGAGGCTCTTTTCAGATCAGTAGTTGCTACTTTCGTAGTTCAAATGAACAGCAGTCAAACACACGGCCCTGGACTTTCTCATTCCGAGGGTTGTTGATTGACAGGTTGAAAGACATACCTAGCTAGGGTAATCAATGACGCAGAATTTATTCAGACAACGTGCATCAATTTATTCGTTCATGGGCGCTCATATGATTGAAAAGTGTAAAAAGGTTAGGTGAAACGGAATGAATTCCCTTAAGTGTGTTAAAATGAGAGTTTGAACGGCCAAAGTAAAGGTATTTGAAAGTTAATAACTTTCCTGATCCCTCGCCGCCGTTAACAGTTTTGTGTCTTTTTTTAGCATTCATTAGATGTGCTTATACGGTGTGTTACAACATATATGGGGGACGTCATGTTACTAGAGAAAGAACATCAGGGCTTTAAACACGCAAGATTGGAGATGAACTTTTTATTGGATTTCTTTTTCAGAAAAAGAAAGATATTCTAGATATGAACACATTGCTAAAAATTGCATAATATTGTTAGCACAAATTACTTATATTAATTTTTACAGCTGGTTTTGATAACCTGCTTATATAGATAAAGTAAGAGAACTTAAATTGCAAGCTTTCTAGTGTGAAATGTGTAATTTTTCTTGGGCTTTAGGGTTGTAAGAGCAACTCTAGCTAACCCCCTATAACTGGTTAGAGGAGAAAAGAGTAATGCTAGATTCACGGGGCCTTCGCGGAGGGTTTACGGGCTGATCAAGAATTAATGGCCAAGATTTAATTAAGGGTATGCGGGCCCGTCAATGAAAATCAGGGAGGCAAATTAGGAGAGGGCACGTCAGCCACTCCGTAAAAGTCCGTTGGAGACAGCTCGTGAATCTAGCATTATCGAAGGAGAAAAATAGCTGGCTAACTGCATCCAGCCGAATTCCCAAAGCGGACTAAATATTATTATCCCTCCGGCACAAAAGTTTCCCCAACTCCCGTAAATATACTCGACCACAGCACGAACGAGAAAAAATTCCAACCCCGACCCTCTCCCGCCCTCGCAGCCACCCTTTCCCACCGTTGCTATCACCGATGACCCCTACTCCGGCTTGAATGGATAGTCAAAACCCATCCACCACCCCACTGGCCACCGCAGCCGTGCGTCACCACTAGTAACGACCCCTGCGCTGCCGCTCGCACCCAAAACAATGTTTGGCACAAAAAAACTTTTATGGTAGAATGCACATGTTACTTATGTTAGACGGTTTGATTTGCTATTATCTCCTTTCATTGTAGAATGCAAAACTGATTATTGTGTACTTATCATTCCAAATCAGGGGACACTATGGAAGGCCATCATATAGGCATTGTAAAGACTTTGCAGCCTATCCCAGGATAGATTCAAGTGATCCAAAAATATAGGGGACACATGAGGAGAAGATATCAAAGAAAAACTACACACACTAACAACAAACATAACTGGGAAGAAACAACGAGGCAAAGCCCAAACGACGCAACACGATCACCGCTAGCTTAATCAAACGGCATTGGCCAGCTGAGATCTAGCCAGGACACTACAGCATCGATGCAATCGAAAGGTGTCGCGCATCCGAGACTACACAATGTCGGGACACCACTTGTGCCACGATGTGCAATCGAAAAGGTGACGGGAGCCTGAGACGACACCACAACACATGTGTGCCACCAATGCAATCGCATATGCACTGCCTAGCACAGACATGAAGGAGCACCTGAGCATGAACTAGAAGAACACCAACGAAGACGACCAACACCCAAGCCACGTCCCTCCCGGGTAGGGGGAAACTGCATCCATGACCGGCACCAGGGGGAGCTGCCTTGCGTGCATTGGGGTCAATTGACCCATATGAAATTTGAAAATCCTTCACTAATTTAATACTAATACTATTCATTTAAGGAAGATGACCCCACTGTCATAGACATGACCCCATCAATCTTTTTTTCTAGCTGTGTCCCTGGTCGCCACAGCAAAGCCATCGAGCTCGCCAACCCAACGGACAAGCGCCCACCGATGTCGGCCCTTCCAACCCGCCCATGACAGCTCCCCGCGTCGGGAGCAAGCCACATCCATGGTTGACATCTTCAGGCCAAGGAGCTACCGACTAGGAGGGGAGGCCCTTGGTCGACGGTGGGATGGGCTCTCCCGGGCCGCCCGTCGGGGGAGTGACAAGGGAGACTGGGGGAGGGGGTCTTGGAGCAGTCTAAGAATCGCCTAGAACTAGCCCGAAGCAAGAGGGCACTGCCATGAATCTTTTGTAGTTACGGAGCTGCCGAGCATTTTCTAGGAGATCTAATGGTCCTTTATCTTCGGTAATTTATACTTCCTCCGTCTTAAAATAAGTGTCTCAATTTTAAACTAACTTTAATACAGAATTAAACTAAAGTTAAGACACTTATTTTGTGATAGAGGGAGTATCTACGTGGGACCACTTGGTGAAAACAAGTTGGGGTCGTTTCGTTGGTGACCTTCATATGCATGTCTGGCTACGTTGGAGCAGTTTCTGCCAAACATAGTTTGAGAGCAAGTTGTTTGGTTCGGGCCTGCATGGGAACCTCATAAAATACTCCATATTTCGTAGGGTAACCATATTGTAACAGTTCGGCGAATAAATTGACGATTGCGAAGGTGACTATGCGTGCGCTTTATCCTGGATTTCCATTTCGTAGACTTAGGTGACAGCTCCGGCTAATTACATGCCGGATGTGCTCGAGCCAGGTGAGGGGAAAGGAGGCTTAGGGTCACGGCAACCGACAAATCATCATATTTCACTCCCTCCGGGCAATTATCTATCAGGTAGCAACGAAGTAGCTAGCCGCTCTGTGCTAGGTGCATGCCTTAGACCACCTATCGGTGTTGCTTTCCTTAGCCATACTGGGGATGGTCTAAGAGCACTCTGTACTCCATGTTCATTGTACAGACTAGTTAACATACCAATCCAACCCCTGCTACAATTAATCACATACAACCCGTCTCAATCCAACCTGCACGCATTCCATATGTAACCTGCGTTGTTGCTGTGCCACTTAGGTAGTGGCTCCTCTTGGGTTGAACGGTAACCAAACGAGTTGCTGTGAATCCCAAAGCACGTTGCAGGACGGGCCGTATGGCATGAGGACACGAACCAAACTAGCCCTAATCCCTGATGCCTCTCAAGCCAACCCAACTCAGTAGGTCACCAATTCTTGAATGTACGGTCACTAGAGGTATATCACTAAGAGACTCGGAATGAACTATATTCATCCTTTAGGAATTGCTTATGTGAAGGTGCTTCGCAGCTCACCGTGATGTATATATATCAGATTGTGCAGCTGTAGTTATCTCCAACTCTAGTCCATGTGCAACTTCTAGCCCGTTCGATTCGCTATCTTGCATTTTTATGGTAGATTTATATCTTTACTATGTCATATGCTCACATGTTTTTGATATGATTGTGCACGTATGGACCATGGACAGTGTTATTAATGGTGTGCACTACCTACCTCTCGGTTCTGGTCCTAGTTACAACGTAGACTACATACTGGTTCTGCATGAGGTTTTAGAAGTGAACTCAAATATCTCAATTGGCTTAGAACCTGTGCAAAATGTACAAAAGATCATCCCTCAACTTACATGTGTATTTCTTGCCTTGTAGAAAATAATAATAGAATGAATGTAATTATACTACTCCCTCCATCCCTTAATATAAGAGCGTTTTTGACACTAGTGGGAGTACAATACATGTTGTTCAACCATCTGACATTAACTTATGTATGGTGAGTCAACTAACATGATTTTCTCTGGCACATAGAAAATTCTTTGATTTTGCCAAATAATTCTTGTATACTAGAAAAAAATCAAGGGTCACAATCATGTCTGAAAATGTCTAAGACTCCCTCTGGGCCAGGTCCAAGCCATACATCAGTTTGTCCTTGTGATTTCCCAAAGCTAGCCACGAAGTGATTAGCATTATTTTGGCATCGACGAATATGAGTAATACAAGAACTACATTCCTCCAAACTTCCTTTAATTTCTTTGATCTGAAAATATATTTTATAATCGAGATATCAAATTCAACTACCTTATGTTACCTCTAACATAGGGGAACATACATCCACTTGTTTATAAGTCGAGAGTTATTCTAAGCTTCATTCTTAGCATCAATAGTTGGATGGATAAAGAGAGAACAAAAAGAGGGCTAGGGCATCCTTATAGTCTTAAACACTAATGGCAAAGTCAGACTCCTGTGCTAGGTGGGATTTTAACCACTCAAGTGATGGTTAAATCCGTCATAATTCCATCAATCCTAGATGGATAACCATCCAGTAGAATGATAGAAAAGGATCCAAACCATTCTATCTCTACTGGAGTACTGAGATTTGATCGTGCCCATGCAATACACTAGTAAATTTGAACTAGGCAATGTAAGCATGAAAACATTTTCCTTGCCATTTATGTTTAGGTTTGCTCTACAAGCCCCTCCACATGTACTCTTTTATCACATAATTTGATCCACAATATAAAATGATCTCCTCCCTACCAGATTTCTCAAAGTAAAACCAAGCATGTCACATGACCAAACACATACGTCTCTTAATTCACACAATAAATTGTTGCCAGGCGGGATATACATTCTCGGTCACCTCTCCTTGAAAGCAATGAACACCAAGCCTGTCACAGCGCCAGATCAAAGAAGTCCTCATGTTGCTCGTGTATTTTTTTTCTTCTAGGATACAATGTTGACTAGTCAGCGGAGGTAAAAAGCGACCACACGAACTGGACAAGACAGGCATCTCCTCCATTTGTCACTCTAGTGCTACTCATTGTAGTTTAATTTAATCTCTTAGCTCCTAGGAAACTATTACTGTCAACTGGAAGCATGGTGCTGTAAAAAGGATAGAGCATGAACTAATCATTCATGAATTAGTAGATTACCTGCTAATGTCATCATCAGCTCTTAATTTGGACTTTTGCCACACAAATATGGCAATGTAGTAAGTCAATTCAAAGGGAATTATAGTAGGCATGTGACACTTTGAAAATTTAAGTGCGAACAAAACTAAACCCTGTTATGGGATCGAGTGAGTAATAAATTACTTAGATACATAAAGTTGGCAGTTCGCTATTGACAAATGTTGGACCTCCCCTGCCCTATAAATAGACCCATCTGCACTCAAATGCTATATATGTGCAATAACCGACCATTGCATAGAAACCTTAACCTTTAGTGGCCATCATATTGGAAGTATCTATGTGCAATGGTGTAGTCTGCTCCAACATACACAGTTGAAACCATGATGCTAAGTGGAAACCTAGAACTACAAAGTTCAGGGCGTGCTGAATCTGGTTGTGCTGGTCGTAGTGTGTGAGAAATTAGAATCATTAGGCTTATGTTTGTTCTAAGAGGCTTAACTGAAGATCTGTGGCACCTGTGATTCATTGATCCTTGCTACAGGAACTATATCTGAACCAGCATAGTAAGGTCACCTGATGGTCATTTATTTTATTGTTCCAAAATTGCTTCATCTAAATCAGATAAGGTATAAGTCAGTTTACCTTAAGCATGTGTAACTTGCAAACTGAAAGGTGAAATGGTCAATTTCGGCACCAGCCTAGCTTGATGATTTCCTGGAACCTAGCTCTTTTGCTGGAACAGGAATATCTGCTTGCTTACAGGAGTATAGTAACTATTTATCCTATATACCTAAATAGTTGATCTCCACTACATCTAATTCTCTTAACATGCAGCCTCCCACCTCACAAAGTTATGGCATACATATCTATGACATCAAAATTAATCCTTGCAATTATCCACATCATACTTCTTATACAAATCCATGTCATTAGCCGATCTTCTCATGCATGTGTTGTGCACAATTGATTGGAATTGGAGCTACAAAATGACCTTTGGGATTCGGATTGAGAAGTGAAAATAGGAAGTGGAAAAGGCTTACATGCATAGAAGTATTGGTTGGTGTATGCTCTCTTCACAAATACTGAAGCATTTTTTTCTTGGAAAGCTCTATGTCAAATGTATGTCCCATAACGAAAGACCATGTGTATCAAGAATAGTAAATATTGGATGAAACACACAATCTCAAGGAACGGTAAAATGTTTTTTTCTTTCCTATTTCTAGTTCCTGTACCTGAACCTAGCACACTATAGTACATATGTTTCTCTGAATGTAAACAGATGAATGTAAATGGGACAAGTGTCTGGTAATCACTTTGACAGGAAGATAGATCTGCACTGCTGCATCGTGTCGTCGGGGTTGGTAACTGCACATGTAAATGATTTGTCAGCATCAAAGCCAGATAAACCATGTGTTGAACTCAGCGAATAAACTGAATCAGGCAACAGCTTTAAAATTGCAGTCAAGTGGAGTAACCACATAATTGTTTTGCAACTAAATAACAATGGGAGCTGTGCAATGTTTCTGAAGGAGTATCGAATGCCTTATGGTTACTCAGTTCAGTACTCCATAAGCCTGAGGTACACTCTTCAAGGACTACAGCTGTGATGGTGAAAAGGTATTTTTTGGCAGCTTTTAACATGACTTAAAAAAGGTGTTACTCCGATGATTAGCTATGATGGTGAGAAGGTAGTTTCTGGCAGCCACTACAGCTTGATCACCAACAATTCAGAGAAGTTGGATGTTAATGATACTGCCCTCTGGCTTGAGCACAATACCAAATATGAAATCAGTTAGCAACTAATAATTTCGTTCTTTCATATTTGGCATTTACAGATGTACAAAGATGCTCTCTATGTCTCTCCTGTTCATTAACGAGCCATTCGAGAAATCTCTTGTCCTGCAAAATTACCTCATCCAGGGATGTCCTCAACTTAAATATATATAAAAAACTCCTTGATTTCACAAGCATAGAACAACTTTTAACATACAACCAGCATACCTGTATGACCAACTGTTCTGTCAGATTCAAATATCTCATGATCATTGCCACCCTATTAAATAGAATGGAAGGAAAAAGGAAGCACTAGTCAGACAAAATGCTACAGAGACAGACACGGTACAGTTAAGTTTGTAGTAATTAAATGGAATGTCGTTAACAGTGGCTTGAAAAGTTTGCTGAACACCTTGTGTGCACAAAGGTACTTCACTTCACAAAAGACAATGATATTTCTTACCTTGGGAGCACTGCACAACTAAAATATACATCTCTCACCTTGTAAGTTTTGTCCCCAAAAAAATGAATTTCTTTGAATTCTTCGAGATATCTCAAGCAGTAGGTTTTGTCCCAGCCTTTTGGGAATACCTGAATTCAGTGATGCACTGCTAAATACCAAACTGGATATTTATAGCGGATATGTCTTGGTTTACAGTACTTACATCAAAACTAATCTGCCCTCCAATGGAAAATGTGAGGTTCAAGTGGCTAAACTTGTCACGAAGTACTGAGACCATTTGAGGCCGAACGTTATGTACCTAAAGAAATTGAATAGGTTCAGTTCCTGTTCTTGTAATGGTACCTTTCCCCTTTCTGATTAGAAGTAAATTACTTGTGTTTTACAAGACGGTCTGCACCTTATCATACTTCTCAAAATCATCACGCTCCTCTTGACTACAGTTCCTCCCTATAGGCGACACATTGATCATTCCATTCCTGAACTCTATGAATGTACCCCTGGGAAACGTTAACATGGTCAGTAAAGAGGTAGCAGCGGCGGGAAATTTTTGAACAGAATTCGGTGCTGACCTTTTAATCGGGATATCCAAGTCCGCGATGTAATGAAGAGTGAAGTTAATGAATTCCTGCAAGGAAAGAACACATACCATCACTATCAAGGCCTCGGAAGTCGAAACTCATCTGCAACCCCACACGACATATATAGGCTCACCTTAATCTGGTCATCTCCAAGATACGTTTTCAGGCTCTGCAGCACCAGGAAAAATTCAGACGTGGATCTTTATGCAACTTACTAAGTTCATGCTAAAACAGTGTACATGTACAATGTGGACTGTGGTGAAGACTTACTTGCGTCCCGATAAGCTCGCCATTTCTGTACGCAACCAGACCGTTCTCGGAGAAGACGTAGTCGTAATCGGTGATGACTGCAGAGGAGAGAACGAACATCAGAGATTCAGACCCAATTGGTTACGGTTTCAGACAAGGTGAGCAAACAGTGCCTCGCGAAGAACTCTGAATCCTAGCAGACCGTCCTGCTGAATCCAGGCAGGCTGGGTACCTGATTTGCCGAGCTGCTCGGAGATCTTGACCAGATCGGATCCCCCCACCAGGCCCACGCTCACAATCTGCTCCCGGGAAGAAAACCAGAGTGCCACAACCAGGCATACAGCAAGTGGGAAATTAGATCTTAACCCACACGAGAATCCCACGGAAAGAGATACTGGAACGAGAGCGGGAGGGCCTCGGGCCTCACCTCGCGCAGCCGCTTCATGAACTCGCGCATCTCCGGCGACACCTCTTTGCGCGGCGCGGTGATGGTGTCGTCGACGTCGAAGAGTGCGAGCACCTCGGCGTTCTTCCTCGCCGCCGCCATCCTGCTCGTCCTCCCGCCGCCGCTGCAGCTGCTACGAGTAAGAAGGGACGGGGCGCGCCTCCTCGCGGCGGCCGCGTGATATAGCGCCGCCGGGGGAGGAGTTGGAGAGGGATCGATGCGTGGGGTGGAGAAAGTCAATACGCGCGAACGTGGTGTTTTCCGCACAATAAATGTTATTTTTGAAATATTTTTAACTTTCAAATCACGTATCCAATTAAACGATTTGTCTGTCGTGGTTTGATTTTAGCAGGATCAGAGTTTCAATACTAACACCCTGTTCGGAATAGTGCCGCTCCACAGCTCCAATCCCGGAGCGGGTGGAGCTGCAGTAGAAAATCACGGAGCTGCAGTATTCTTGCTCTGCAGATTTCAGGAGTGGGTGGGTTGTCGAACAGGGCCTAAATCCCGTGAGAGCAACTCTAGCAGACCTGCATCCCGCCCCAACCCGTAAAACAACCGTCAAAATGCGGATCGGGACCGAAAAAGCATCCCGATCAAAACCCGCATCCCGTCTTGGCCCGCAAAAAAATTTGCGGGGCGCGGCAAATTCTCCGCCCCAACCCGGGAAAACGAGGGTCCCCCCCCCCCCCGCGGCTGCGGTGCCCTACATATAAGCGGAAGCGGTTGATGGGGGGCATTTCATCCCGCGCTTTCTCCCACCAACCACCCCTCCTC
>NC_041386.1:660673175-660689245 GCF_002162155.2 Triticum dicoccoides | reverse complement strand
CCCCTCGCGCCGCCACCGGCCGCCGCCCAAGATTTCGGTGAGAGCAGCCGACAGGAGCACACCGGAAGGCCTCCACGCGCGCGAGGCCTCCCTTCCCTTCCTCCCTGCGTCGGCGGACCGCCGGATTTGCAGATCTGCGGCGCTTCATCGCCGGCCGACGGATTTGGCTTTTTTCCGGCCGCCGGTTGCTGCCCCAGGCGATGGAGTGGTCGGGGAGCCTCTCCCGCAGCCCAGGCAAGGGCGCATCGCCGCATGCAGGCACGGGTTCGTCCGCCCGCCGCCGCCGAAGGTTTGCGGGCAGCATAAGCCGACCCGTAAAAAAGTATATTCCGCGAATATGCTTTTTTACGGGTCCATTATGCGGGGTCTGCATCTGTGCCAGCCCGCGCCGGCCCCCAAAAGTTGTTTTGCGCGAACTGTAAATGAGTTATGCGGGTCAGCGGGATGCAGGGTCTGCTAGAGTTGCTCTAAGTGTGTGTTAGGGTGAAAAAATTCATCTTAAAAGTTGCAACCGAGTGAATAATCAAGTTGCCACAATATTGGTACTCCTTTTGATGTCGATACAACTACAACTTTTGACATGCTTACAATGGCACGTTCATTATCGTGGAATTACAACTTTATGGTACATACAAAAGAGGTTTTGTCAAAATAAACCTCAACTATACGAAGACAACGATGGAAACGGATCGTAAATTGAATAGACGCTTCAGTGCATAGTACATTTTAACCCGGTAGACATTGTTGTGAGAGGATCTCGCGTCGAGAGACTAATGAACGCAAACATTTCCTCCATATGCTTTCTGAAGCTAAAATTCATCGACCATGCTCTCCCTTCCTTAACTTTTTTTCTTCTTAGCGGCAACAAAGAAAGCACATCCATAAATTATGTTCGTCTCCACTCACGATTTTCCTTCAATAGCTTTGCAATTTTCCTAGAAAAGATTTGCTGATGGCAGTAAATATTCTTGGGCATGGTTTCAGTGATCGAGCACACCACTTATTATCCACTTGGCCACGTAGTAGATCCATGTATAGTCATCACTTCAACTGTCGAGGTGTGGACTACACAAGACTGTGCATATAGCTATTGGAGACGGTCTCGCTTGGATTTTGTTCAACCGGTTTGGTTAACTATGTATCCAGCCCAGTAATATAGTAGTATATTGCTATACCTCGGCTTGGTGGATTAAAAAAAGTAAACATCCTCCCCGCCTATAGATTAGAGAAGAAATAGTGATCCAGGTTCCTCCCCTACCATCATCCTCCTCCGTCGATAGATAGCTGACCTCTTCCTCCTCCGGTGAGGGTGTGTAGCAAGGCTCCAATCTACAGGTGGGAGCCATAGTTCCCCTCTCTTGGGACATTATGTAGGTTGCCCATCGGCGGTAGCGAGATGAGGGTGTCATCATCGGTGTGGAATTAGGTCTCCGCACTTCACCCACATTCCAATGATGCTTTTTCGTATGGAATATGGTGTATCCTTATATCTGGTTTCGTCGGTTCTAGCATTTTCTTCTACAGGTTTGTGGCGGTCGCACAAATCTTGTGGAGCGGACAACGTGTGGATCTACATCTTGGTCCTCCGGCTCAAGTTTCGAGCGATGACGGTTGGCCAGACTCGGTCTCATCGGTGAGCGTGTCAGGTTTGTGTTCTCCGCCTCCTTTTGGCTGGAAATAGGGCATTCTACACACCTTCTCCATTTTCTTCACCAGGGCGGCGATTAGTTGTGCATATCATGGTCACATGCGTCTCCTAGTCTGCATCGACGACTTCATGGCGGCTGCTTTTACTGGCCAACCTGATAGGGTGAGTAACCTTGACCTTTACTGGCCATCGTATTGGAAGTATGTATGTGAATCTGTCCTGCTGACCATAATGGTGTACTAGTGTGTAGTGTCTGCTCCAATAGTCGAAACCATGATGCTAAGTGGAAACATGGAACTACTAAGTTCAGGGCATGGTTAATCTAGTTGTGATAGTCTTGGTGTGCGAGCATCAGGACCAAATTAGAATCATTAGGCTTATCTTTGTTCTAAGAGGTTTAACTAAATATATGTGGCACCTGTGATTCTTTCATCATTTGCTACAGAAACTAAATCTGAACCAGCATAGCATGGTCACATGCTGGTCATTTTGTTTTACTATTCTAAAATTGTTTAATCTAAATTCTGTCAGGTGTAAGTTAGTTTATGTTAAGCACGTGTAACTGGGATACCTAAACAAAAGGTGAAATGCTCAACTTCAACACAGCCTAGTGTGATGATTTCTTGGAACCTAGCTCTTTTGCTGGAACATGAATGTCTGCTACAGGGGTGTAGTTACTACTCCCTTCGTCCCAAAATAAATGTCTCAAGCTTAGTACAATTTTGTACTAGAGTTAGTACAAAGTTGAGACACTTATTTTGGGACGGAGGGAGTATTTATTTCCAAATGGTCGAATGATTCCCTCTTTCTAATATGATGAGAGAAAAATAGGCTAGTTAATTTTAGCCTACATGCATGCATGTACATAGCAAGCATTCTATCAATTTCGTGCTTTCAGGACAAGTGCTCAAATGTACTGTTGCAGAATAGAGATGATCATGTGTATCATGAACAGTAAAGCATGGATGAAACACACAATCAACTCAAGGAACACTCTAACAAGTTGGTTTTCCTGATTGCTAGTTCCTCCACCTGAACTTAAACCTAGGCCAATATGGTACATATGTTTCTCTGAAAATAATTCTCAAGTTGAATCAAATATGTGCGCCTGGAAGTACGGTTGTTCTTCTCTCAAAATATTGGTCCGGTGAACCTGGGTCAAAAAAAGGAGTGATAAATAATAATAAAAAATTTGCAACGACTAAGAAGAAAAACACTTATCATGAAACGGCTCATATAAATTTAAGAGCCCCCAAGTGACTTGGGTAAAAGAATGATTGCATGTACCGAAGTACTTATATCATATCTATGTTCAACCAAACTTTAAACGCGTCTTAACCGACCGTCAATTGATTCAAAGGCCACGGTTCTATTTTCTTCTTCTTCAAAGCATCAAAGAGACATTCCTCAAATTCTATTCAATGGACAAAGCCCACCAACCATTTGCTTCCCTCAAAGGCCTCCAACAAACCACGTGGTGGTCCTTCTTCCAACTCCCTCCCAAAATAATTTAGCCCTCAAAGGATCCACATTCTCGAAACAGGCTCCCGCCCACTTTTACATATAAAGCACCGAACCAAATGGTACACGGCCAAACGATACAAAATGGTGATGTAGCTCTCTTACAAAGCAGATCTTAGGATACTCGGACCACGTAGAATGCAGGCGACTACGCTAATGACAGAGAACCCATGACAATCTAAGTACAACGCGACGCTACAACCTAAGACACCTAAGCTCCTCGATGACGCCCTCAAGAGAGAACACATTGCAAAGCATCGTCGCTGCCTAGCCACATTGGACTAGGATCTTCACCCGAAACTTTGGCGCAGACAGAAGATCCACGACCACGTCTTCAAGAAGATAGCGGCGCCAGTGAGCGTTGTCGTCACCGGCGCAAACACACAAACCTTTAGCTCGGCACCTCACGTGTGTCACCACGAGGTCACTAGAGCAAGCACGATGTGCTCAGACCCCCAGATCCAGATCTTGGTGACGCAAAACAGAGGACGTGCACGAGCCACCAATTGCTACCCCTCTCATTGCCCACACGACCAGAGAAAAGAGAAAAACAAAAAAAATGAAGGAAAAAGGAAAACCAGTTGTGGAACCTTCTAGAAGGTTCCCAAAACCCGTAAAAACCGGCTGGGGATCCTCTAGCTGGAACCTGAAACATGTACGTACCCTATAGATGGGCCGGCCCAAATCGCTTGCTTGGTCATCCCACCTGTGCGATTCACCGACTGTTTGACGCAGAACGCGTGAAATAAGGTTTTCCCTACACCTGTACCCACTGGCGGAGTGTTGAAGAGCTCTTCGCTGGCGCCTTATGCGCCAGTTGAGGAAACCAGTGCCCGCGCGCCTAGCTATGTGGTCCGGCACAAGAACGAGCCGACGAGTTCACGCATGATACGCGCTTCCCGAGCTTTCTCTGCTCGATCGTTTCATGGTTGACTTTCGAACAAAAAAAATCCAAAATTTCAGAAAATAGAATTCCAAAATGGAATGCTCATGGATTCTAAAAAGTTCACGGATTTAAAAAAAATCATCAAACTTTAAAAAAATTCCATGAATTTCCAAAAAGTTCACCGATTTTAAAAAGTTCATGAATTATAAAAAAAGTTCATACTTTTTTAAAAAGTTTATAATATTTTGAAAAAGTTCATTGAATTTGAAAACAGTACATCAATTTGAATAAAGTTCAGAGATTTTGCAAAAACAATCATGACTTTGAAAACAATTCATCGATTTTGAAAAAAGTTCATCCACTTTCAAGAAAAAGTTCATAAATCAGAAAAAAGTTCATCTACTTTCAGTAAAAATGTTCACAGACTTCTTTCGGAAATGTTTTTCACGAATTTGAAAAAGAAAGAAAAACTGAACAGAGAAAAAAAAAGGAAGAAAGAAGAGGACGAAGAAAAAGCAAAACAACCCTCCATGTGAACACAGGAGGTTAGTTGGTTGCGTGGTTATGGCGTACTAATGTGTATTTTCAAACGGGCGCCTGCAACACACCTAGCTGGGCCGGGCCATTTCTATGTTTTCTTTGTCCTGTTTCTAGTCACGTAAAAAAAGGTGTTGTAACCAGGGTTCGGAACTTGTGACTCTATTGTTGCGACGGCTACGACCTAACCACCACGCCATCGCCCCGCATTTGCAGTGGTACCTCGCTTTTGTCTTTTATATGTTCTCCAGTTCTATTTTTTCTTATCATTTTTTGTAATGTGTGGTTTTTATAAATTTGTGTACCTTTTTTTCTAAATTGATGCACTTTTTGAAATTTAGATGATTTCTTTCCAAATTTGATGAACAATTCCCAAATATGATGGACTTTTTTTCAAAATCATGACCTTTTTTCATAGTCGATGAATTTTTTCAAATTTGTGAACTTTTTCAATAATTGATGAACTTTTTTGAGAAAATTGCGAAAAAAAATTCAAACCCGATGATTTTCCTGTAATGGATGTACTTTTCTAAATTTATATGAACTTTTTTTCAAAATCGATGAATGTTTTCTCAAATGGATGAACCTTATTTCATAATCGACGAACTTTTTCCATGTTTTCAAATTTAAACAAAATTTGATGATCTTATTTCAAATTATATGAACTTTTTTCAAAATCCATGAATTCCTTTTCAATTTCGATGAACTATTTTCAGATTTGATAAACTTTTTCAAAATCCATGAATTCCTTTCATCAATTTTAAATTACAATGTAGAGCGATATATATGTTTTTTATCTCAAAAATTTCCAGCAATTCTAGGAAAGAAAATGTGAATGATTTTCCATAAAATATTTGAATCATGTTTGAAAATCTTGAATAAATTTTGAAATTGGAGCAAAATTTAAAAACCTGACAAATTTTGAAAACATGACTTTTTTTGACATTTCCAAACCATTACTGATTTTTGATTTACGATGAGTAGTGTTTCAAATATACATTGGACATTTTTTGATATACGTGGAACAGTTTGAAAATACAAATTGAACATTTTTGTGAGATACGCCGAATGATATTTAAATACAGGTGGAACAGATTATTAATATTTATTTATCATTTTTGTAATATATGTGGAACCATTTTTTAATACACGTTGAGCATTTTTGTGATATGGGTTGAACAATATTTAAATTTACGTTGTGGGGACAATTCCGGGCTGTGGTTATTTGTGGCCCAGGTTAGATGTTGGATGTAGGGAGGAGCCGAGCGCATCCCCGTTCCCCGTTCCCCGTTCCCCAGGTCGCCCGCCCATGTGAGTGACTGCTGCCACTTCCAGGTCTTCTTCCTGCTTCCTCCTCTCAACTGCTCCTCCCCGTCTCCACTCCACTAGTCCCCTGCTACTCCCCTAACCCCCTGAGCAACTGCTCGAGTCCCCTCCCAATCTAGTCCCCAAATCCAGATCTCCTTACTCAGATCCTTTCTCAAATCAAGCAGTCGCAAGTGAGTAAAAGTGGATCTGCAGGCTGTAGCTGCAAATTCGTGAGGGGTGGCGATTTAGTCTTCAAGTTGCAAGCTGGGAGCAACGATTCGAAAAGCTACTGTAACAGGTACGTATGCCACATGTGGATTTAAAATTTGCCATTCTAGCTTGACATGTAAATTGCAGACCACCTTTAATTCTTTACTAGTAGTTTAGATTGCGTTCACTGACACTGCGAAACAAGCGAGCTGGATCTAAGCTGCTGCTAGCGAAGAAAAAATCCAGGTTCCACCACCGGATCCCCGTCAATAGGTACGACCCCATCTGCTCCTGCCCTGCTTCCATCTCTCTCGTATGCTGCCGGCTGGGCCGGTTTGTAGCTTTTCCAGTGCAGTAATACTTGGGCTTACTCCGATTAATCCTTCTTTTCATAGCGTAGATTGACGACGCAAATTTAGCTGTTCGCTGTCAGTTCAGTGGACGACCTGACCTCCACGTAGAATTGACAGGGCGAGCACACAGCCCATGGAGGGTGCTCTGGTGAGTGTGGCGACGGGGACCCTGAAACCCGTCCTGGGGAAGCTGGCTTCTCTGATGGGCGACGAGTACAAGCGTCTCAAGGGGGTGCGCGGCGAGATCAAGTTTCTGACCAATGAGCTTACTGCCATGCATGCCTTTCTCCTGAAGATGTCAGAGGAGGAGGATCCTGATGTACAGGATAAAGTTTGGATGAATGAGGTGCGCGAGCTGTCCTACGGCATGGAGGACTCCATCGATGACTTCATGAAACATGTAGATGACAATGACACAAAGCCAAGCAGCTTCATGGAGAAGATCAAGAACTTGTTGGGGAAGATGAAGACTCGCCATCGGATTGCAAACGAGATCCTAGATTTGAAGAAACGTATTATCGAGGTGGGTGAGAGGACTGCAAGGTACAAAACTCGTGATGCCTTCTCCAAAACCGTCAATGTGACCGTTGACCCTAGAGCTCTTGCTATCTTTGAGCATGCCTCAATGCTCGTTGGAATGGATGAACCGAAGGCAGAGCTAATCAAACTCTTGACTGAAGAGGATGGATGTGCATCGACACAACATCAACAAGTGAAGATGGTCTCTGTCGTTGGATCTGGAGGAATGGGCAAGACAACTCTTGCAAACCAAGTGTATCAAGAGCTCAAAGGCAAACTCAAGTGTCGGGCTTTCGTGTCAGTGTCACGAAATCCAGACATCATTAATATTCTAAGAACTATTCTTGGTGAAGTTACCGGGCAACTTTATACTGATACAGAAGGAGGGAGTGTACAACAACTCCTCGCCAATATCTCCAACTTCCTTGTAGACAACAGGTACTATCTCTACTCCTTTTTTTGCTTCTCGCCCTCAAATGTATACAATAAGTTATTTGGATGTGTCTCATGAAAATTATAAACGTAAAATAGTCATTAGAATTGTTTTCTTGATATAATTATATTTTAATTTTGAATATTCTGCAAGAAAAGGTAATGGTTAGATGTTTGTATTGTTGATGTTCAAACAACAAGTAAAATAGAATGGTGAGACCTTGTGATTATATCGACAACCAATCCTAAGAATCTTCCCTAATTGTATGATTTCCATGACATAGCCACTCAATTTTTAATCTCCTGATCTTTGGATTTGCATGCACGCACATGGATTCTTGGTTCGGGTCAGTGACACTACTATTTGATCATCATGTCCTGATCATGCATCTCCTGAACATATATACTAAAAAACACTGATATGGGGACACTGACATGATGATACATAATCTCCCATAAGCTGTCATTTGTATTATAATTTCCATGAGCCCCAGTTGAGTATTAATATGCCTTTTGTATTATATCCAAAACATGACCGCTCCATTTCAAGTCACCCTATGACACATACGAGTTTTCGATCGTCACGTCTTGATCCATCATCCATGCATCTTTTCAACATATATTCTCTCTGGTCTCTAGAAGTGGTTTTACATATAGATAGAGCCAACTTTCAAAACTCTGACTACCAATCTCTTTTAGAATATTTAGATTACAAACTTGAAATTCATTTGTGCATTAGTCCAAAAAATGCTTTCATAATATTTAAATTTCAAGTTCAGTTAATATATTAAAATATAGAGGGCAATGTTGTATTTTGGATAATGTGCCAATGCTAAAAATGTTGTCTTTTTTGAGAATAAAAAACTGTAATATAAATTAACTTTCCCATCTTAATCGTGTACACGCTTATATCGTTTTGAGGTTCCTAGAGTTCTCAAAATGTTATAAAACAAGCTCATGAATGCCGTGTGTTATAGAACATGTGAACCTACAAACTTTCTTTTAAAAATTCCTGCATTATGACCCCAAAATTTTCATTGTTTTTGTTTAAGATATAAATGGTCATATTTTTAGATAAAATTATGCAGGTTCACGTGATATGGCGTACACAATGTTTGTGATTTTTTTTATTAACTTCTAATTTTTTAGTGTAGCTAAAAACAAGATGAGAGCTTGCGCTCTTGAGAGTAAAAATGAGCAATATCGTGGTCTTTTATCTCTATGCTCTGTGTAATTAATGTACCAAATTAGCTTCTATTATTGTATCAGTCGAGTTAATAATTTATGTCATTTTAACACCCGTGTCAGCTTTCTCATTTGTCATTTGAATATTGTTAACGAGAAAACAAGTGCTCCTTTTCTTTTTCTTTTTCTTTTGGTGCTTGTGCTATATAAACGTCATGCTAATATCTCATAAATCCATGTGCAGCTACTTTATTGTTGTTGACGATATATGGAAGAAGGAAACATGGGATGTTATTAAGTACGCATTCCCCATGGCCAGTTGTGGCATAATAATCACCACTACTCGTGTGAAAGATGTCGCTAATTCATGTCAAGCATCATTCGGTGGCCATATTTATAATATAAGGCCTCTTGATATTGTTCATTCAAGACAGTTATTTCACGGAAGACTATTTAACTCCAAAGAAAATTGCCCTCCACACCTTAAAGAAGTTTCTGATCAAATCTTGAAAAAATGTGATGGGTTACCTTTGGCGATCATCGCTATATCTGGTTTGTTGGCTAACACGGAAAGAAGAGAGGGCCTATGGAACCAAGTGAAAGATTCAATTGGCTGTGCACTTGAAAGAAATTCTAGCATTGAAGGAATGATGAAGATATTGTCACTTAGTTATTTTGATCTGCCTCCACATCTGAAGACGTGTCTCTTATATGTGAGTATATTTCCGGAGGATTCTTTTATTGAGAAGAATGATATCATAAGTAGGTGGATAGGTGAAGAATTCATTCACAAAGAAGGCAGATATACATCACATGAGATAGGAGAAAGGTGTTTTAATGAGCTCCTTAATAGGGGTTTGATTCAACCGGGGAAGACAAATGAATATGGTGAGCTAGAGAGTTGCCAAGTTCATGACACAATTCTTGATTTCATCATATCCAAGTCCATAGAAGAGAACTTTGTTACTTTACTAGGTGTTCCCATTCTGACAATTGGGACACAAAGCAAAGTCGTTCGTCGACTCGTTCTACAAGGAGTTAATCAAGGAAATTCAACAATACAGCCAGCAGGTTTGGTGTTGTCCCATGTACGATCACTGAGTGTGTTTGGAGGTTTTGTGGAAATCCCTTCTCTGGAGGAATTCAAACATCTGCGTGTTCTCAACTTGAGCCATTACCAATCATTGGAAGAGCGTCATCTTGAAAATATAGTGAGGTTGCCCCAGCTAAGGTACCTGAACGTCAAAAATACAGAAATAAGGAAGCTCCCAAAACAAATCGGGCGTTTAAGTTGCCTAGAGTTGCTGGACCTAAGACACACTTGTGTAGAGGAATTACCAGCATCTGTTGTTAATCTCAAAAAATTGACCCATCTTCTTGTTGACTATGGTGTTAAATTTCCTGATGGAATTGAAGAGATGCAAGCATTGGAGACATTGAAAGAGGTCAGGTTCTCTAGGCAACCATTTGGCTTCCTGTCCGGCCTTGGCCAACTAAAGAATTTGAGGAATCTGGTTCTTTTCTTTGGTTTCGAAGAGTATTCTGACACTAAGGATACAAATATGGTTGAAGGGGAGTGCATCAAATCTATCATCTCTTCCCTGTGTAAACTAGGCACCCAGGACCTTCGCTCTCTAACTATTTGGGATTGGAGCAGCCTCTTACAAGGACCTTTGTGCCCACTTACCCTCGATAAACTTATTAACTTCTCTTTAGGCACCCCACAGGTTCCGAAATGGGTGAGCTCCCTCAGAAACCTCCAGGAGATACACCTTCTAGTGGATGAAGTCAAGCAGGATGATCTCTGCATCCTTGGGGCCTTACCCACTCTGCTCATTCTGCATCTGGAGGAAGAAACAATGTCAAACAAAAAATTCAGAATCAGTGGTGAAGTTGGGTTCCAATTCTTGAGGATTTTTATTTACGAGGCAAATCCTCACCTGGTAGATCTGATGTTTGCAGCAGGATCCATGCCCAAGCTAGAAAAACTCGTGCTTTCTTTCCGCATAGTAGCTGGCTCTCTGGACTTTGGAATCAAGAACCTCCCCTGCCTCAATACGGTCAAATGTAGTACAAATGCCGACGATGGCATTTTTAGAGCCATACAGACTGCCATGGAGAGAGCAGCCAGCACACACCCCAATCACCCTAGTTTACTCTTTTGGAAAGATGTCAGATTTTATTTGTCTGGAAGGCCCAGCTTTGATTAAACAAGCCTAAGAACCAGGAACGGGGGAGTTGCCTATCCTCATCCGGCCAGCCGATTATCATGTTTAAGAGTATTCAGCTCCATACTTCTCTCCTTTATGATATGCCAGCACACTTTACTCTCTCTGTTGGATAATGTATTATCTATGACATGCATGTTTTTCATATTTTACATATGGCGACATGTGGAGTCCGTGTGATACAATATTGTTGAATTCATGCTTGAATAAAGCATTTTCATGTGGTTGTGATTCCCTGAGTATGAACAAAGCTTTCTACAGGAAGTTTATGGTAAAAGCTCAACTTGGAAAAATATGGACACGCCTTGCATGATTCAGCTGATGGAGTGTTGTCTTGTCTTAACAAAAGTTACTACTAGCTTATTAAGCTGTTGTTTCTCCTTGATTGGCTCCTTTTTTTTCCCATCACATTTATGCAGTAAAATGTTATGCTACTAGACGAAACTAGTAGAGTGCCCGTGCGTTGCCACGTGCTCTTAAAAAAGTTACAAGAGTTACATGTTAAATTGGTCTTACACCATGCTACGGGCTACAATGCATATAGATAAATTAAATAAATGATTAAGGTCATCTTCAAAATCGAAGCTCATTTCTCCCTCATATGTCCGGGCATTTTTGAGATCAAACAGGTGGATCAGTAGCTTCAACTTTTGTGCAAAGCATAATAAATATCTTTTTCGTCAGTAGCAATCAGTAGTTAAGGCTTCACGACAATTGATGAGCTCCCTCCCTCACTCTCTCCTTTACCAGTAAAAACGAATAGAAGCAGAAACAACACCGTTGAGTGAAGAATCCCATCTTGTCTCTCTCTTACTCTTTTTTTGCCAAACATCTCTCAGCCACTGGGATCTCTTTGTCATTCCCTGCTCTATGTATTTAAAAATAAGAATATCTGATATCTTCATCAGTAAATAAATAGTAGAAAAGCCGAGGGCCAAACCCAAATATTTTTTAATGAATATCTGCTGCCACTTCCAAAAGATAACACCAATTCTTAACTCCACCAGCATGCAGTAGAATTTTTACTATAGGATACTGGATACAAATGGCTTTGTAAAAGGTCTCATGCACTCTTCTTGATGTGTAAGTACATCAAACATGTTCGAACAAGCAGAAATTAATTTTCCAAAAAAAGTTGTACTTCAGTAAGCCTATAGAAATCCACACAGAAAACAAATAAGTTTACTTCAGTAGACAGGGATCGACGCACTTGGAGACATAACCACACAACAATATAGGATCTGCAGAAATAGAAAAACAACCACACACTCCCTCCGTCCTAAAATAAGTGGCTCGACCTTAGTACAACTTTGTACTAAATTTGGTACAAAGTTAAGAAACTTATTTTGGGACGGAGGGAGTATCAGGTACATACCTTGATGTAACCACAAACAACATCAATCTACATGTTAAAATAACACCATATGATACCCCCAAAAAAACCTGAGCAGATGATAATAACACCAGTTTCCCATCTAGCATCTCAATCTAAACCCAAGGATCATGCATCATTTGTAGAAAGGGAAGAACAACTCAAATGTAGAGAGATATTAAAAGTTTCCGTAATGCAACTGCTTGGAACCTCCGTGCGTGTGTGTGTGTGTTTGGACATGTGTGGAACCTTGGGGGATGCTTGATGTGGGCGGTTGCTTTATATAATATAAAGCGGGGCGAAAGCCTTTTTCGGTAATGCAACTGTTTTTCTAAAAGTAGAGAGATATCAGGTATTCTGTCCATATGTGCTCTAAAATATTTTGGAAGCCATCACCAACTATCTGTTCTGTGATAGCTTAGTACTGAAACAAGTGATTATATTCGAAGGAATAACTCACTACAAGCGCATGAAACAAGATCAACTGAGTTGCTGATTTTATTAAGTAGGAACAAAATGTAAATCATGCAAAAAGGACAGTGCAATGTAGTGCAGATGACGTCAAACGTCCAGGTGAGTACCTAAAGGCCTACTCTTACTGCTTGAATTAGAAAAACAATGGATTAGCAGTACTTGTTTAATTGTTTTAGTTTTCCAGATTTTGGAAAGCTACAAGAGTAGTTGCCTCTTTTTCGAGCAATTCAGTTCAGCTATTTGACAACCACATTTTCTCGACAATCCCAGCTTATTAGGTTGCTTTTCTCTAGCTCTATAGTGTATAGTATGGGACAAAATTTCACCATACACAACAAGGGGGCATTTTTGGTTATGAGGTTATCCCTCGGCTAGCTAGGGATAGCCACTTTTCAGGTGGCGGCCGTGCCATTGTTTGAGAGATGACCAATCATATGGGCAACCAAGGTATACTGAATATGCTCTCAAAACTTGGCTAAGCACATCCACAAAAATCTGGCGGATACAACCAGCCACCCCACTCCCGTTCCTTCGTAGACGTACCCGGTCCAACACCAGTAGCAGCTCATCATTGCTGCTGAGCTCGGCCTCCAACGCTTCCTCTAGCAGCCTCTGCACCCTCCCGACCTCGAGCAGTATATGAGACACTCTCCCAATATTAATATATCTGAATCAGTCCCCAACAGAGAATGCAATTTTCATCAGGTAATCTACAACGGCGATATAGTTTTCAGAAAATAGACATCAGACTGGCCAAATTATATTAAGAAATAAACTTGACCTTATGCTTGTATGCTTGGAAAGAGCCTCATCTTTTTGGTCATATGGCTCTAGTAAGGAAGAGTCGAACTTTCTATCCAGATGTCTCTCGCGTCCACCAACAGAGTCTGACAGAAAAATCCTGAACCACCACTACGTTAAACACTGAGGTGTTTGCATATGATTCCAAAAAAAAATATCCACACAATTGCTGAACTGAATGAGCAACCTGTCCGCACCTCGATTGCAGACTTGACAAGCTCATCCTTCTTGACCTTCTCTGTGAGGCCCAGAAACTGCATGGTCAGAGATGCATCATAAAAAGAGTACATATGATCCACTCGCTTATAAATTCTCCTCAACTGTATACTGCAAACAGAAAAAGGGAGGCATGTGAAGCTACAGGGCTTCGAACTACAATGATAAAATCCATGACTATTTAACCCGTAACCTCGTCAATGGATCGAGCAACAGCACGGTTTGGCAACAACCACGGGGGCGCATTTCTGGGAAATTCAAACTCAGGAGCAGAAAACAAAATCAAGAAATTCAACAACTTGCACAGTATCTCAAAGATTAAAGCAACAGTAACATCTGACACAAATAACCTCGCGGAAATAAAGGATCAGTCACCCCATGGTTGACTTGAACCTGAACTCCAGAAACAGCCAGAAGCACCCAGATACAAACTGAAATCACAAAAATGAACATAATTTTGACAGTTTGCAGAACTGTGCAAAAATGGTAGAACCGTGCCTAGATTCATTTATTAATTAGTTGCTTATAAGCATAAAAAGGAAGCCTATCTTCATGGCCTACATTATGAGCTAAACCATATCCAATAGAGGATTAGTGCACATGCGTGAAAATTCATTAGTGCACATGCGTGAAAATTCATTAGTGCACACGCGTGAAAATTCAGATTTGACGCCTGATATATGATCCATTAGTTTCAGATATCTACTAATCATATCAGCTCATCATCAAGAATCATTTAAGCACAAACACATCAGATCTTATTAAGTTAGAAGAGAAGAGGCAAACCAGCATCTAGTACCATGGTTGCACTGCAGCTCCAGCTAAAAATGCTCAATCAAACAAAGATGTAATTTCTGAATATCAATATACAAATAATTCTTACCCGTTGTTGGATGTTCTCCCTATTTTTCAAACCCTCTTCTATCTTTCCATTCGCTTCAACTTCTGAAATCTTCATGTTGCACAAGTAAAATGCAGATACACCTTCAATCCGATCTGATTGCCATAAGAAAAAAACTAAGTAAATAAGAAATGATAATCACATTCCAAACTTATTAACCACATGTGTCACATATGAAGAAATCATATAGGAAATGCATAGTGCATAAAGTGCATGTGTGCTACCACAGAATAGCTTGTTTCATGAATAACTACCCAAAAGAACTATTCAATTTTGTGGAATATTAGCATATTTTTCAGATAGCGTTTGAATAAAACTAAAAGAAAGAATATAACATAGAAGATGCAACTCAATATTTTCTGTGGTTAGAATTTAGAGCAAAAAAATATACCATTCAGTTGTTATGATGCAAAGGAAATATGAAATTATGAAAAAAGAGGAGCACTAAGGAGATAGTACAAGACGGTCTTCTTCACTAAAACAAACGGCTATAATTTCTTGTTTATTGCCATCTGAGGTTAAAACATATGTCATCTAAGAAAGAAAAACATCTAAGAAAAAACGCAAAAAATCTAAGAAAGAAAAAAAGGATACTAATTGCACATGAATCAACAGCCTTAGCTTCCACGATCTTGCTCAACAGCCCAAAATTACTAAATCCCATCAAAAACTACATGTTGAACTGTTCCAAAGCACCATTAATCAGAACATGTACAAAGAAACAAAGGAGTGATCAACAGCCAAAAATCGGCTAAATTACGAACCTGAGAATCAGGTCATGGGGTTCAAGGGGAAACTCCTTCGCGCCCTCCTAGCGGGAGTTGAGCACGACCGTGGACTCACCAGGGTCGTCGAAGCTGCAGAACCTGCTGCTGCTGCTGCTTGACACCATGCTGCTGTCCCTTGCAAAGTATTATTCTGAACACTCTGCGAAACGCCCGTCTGAATTTCCATGATGGCATGAAACTAAATGTAAGTAATATTGCTCTAGGAAATACAGGAGTACTCCAAGAGTGCTATGTTCATCTGATGGATTGTGCGTGTGCCAAGAGCCAGGCCAAGATGCACATTTAGTATGCATAGGACCCAGATTTGTCATAGGGTGACAAAGACTGCAAGCTGCATATATATATTACATTGTTCTGTCCGAAGATTGGAGTCAAGACCTGGATCAAAATTACATTGTCATATTTTTCTCTAACTGAAGGTAGATCAAGTACACTACTTGCTACCACAGAAAATTCAAAAGGGGGAATCAAGCAGAGGAGAGGGAGCCATGCAACCTTGATGGAGGATGAGGTCGGCCTCTCTGCGTGGCCTTGCGCAGCTAGAGCAGGTGATGGTCTCCTCATCCTCGCACAACTCTATCAAGGCCATCGGGGGAACTCGGTCCTGTCCGGACCAGATCTAATGAAAGCGGGAGGGTGCAGCCTTGGGGATCAGCCGGGAGTGGGGACGGGGTAAGGAGGGCACTGGTGG
>NC_041386.1:660642776-660672826 GCF_002162155.2 Triticum dicoccoides | reverse complement strand
AGAGACAGGAGCCATGGCAGGTGGCCGAAGAGGTCGCCGCACCTTGTGCCATTGGCCATGGAGGGGGAGGGCGGGGGAGAAGGACCACCCGATCCAAGCCCGCAACCGCCGCCTTGGGAGAGCCAAGGCTCGATCCGGCGGAACCAGCCCGCACCGAGCCCCGCCGCCTCAACAGGAGCTCGTCTCCCTACCCGCCGGCCGGTCACCAGAGCCGCCACCGCCCGCGACCGCCTTCCTCGCCTTGTGCCCCTTCTCCTTCTCATTTCTTCCTCTCTTTCCTCTCTCCCTTACGCCCTGTCTCTCCCTTTCGCTGGATCAGCAGGATGTCGTCGCCATCGGAGCAAGACGCTGCACCCGCCGCCAGATCGGCGCGACACCGGATCGAGCGTCGCGCGGGGTGGGGTGCCTCCTGGCGGCTGGGATCGGGAGGCCAGGGAGAGAGAGGCGTTGGATGGTGGAGGGGTGGATTGAACAGAGGAGGCTGCGGTCGGTGGAGGCGCGGGATCGAGTGGATCCACGGTGCTTCCCTCGCCGCGAGCCCTCGCCTTACCGCCGCCGACGTCCGTGCCTTCGACGTGGACGACCGCAGTGATGGAGAGGATGACGAGGCCGGCGGAGTTGAGTCCTTAGGGGCGAGATCGATGTCCGGTGAGGCGTCGTGCGGAGGGGGCGGCGGGGAGGCCGAGGAGGTGACGGGCGGCGGCGGAGCAAGAGATGGGGGCAGCGCCGCATCGGGAGGAGAGGGGAAGAGAGCGGTCGCACGAGGGGTGGATCGAGAGGAGGGTTTTTTTCGTGCGAGGGAGGCTAAGGCGTCGTCATAATTGTCCTACGAAATTTCGTAGATTTTTTTAGGACGAAAAAAAACCAGCAGAAATGGAACGAAAATTGATCGGCGGAGACTACCAACTGCTACATTAGGAGTAGAGATAACAAAAATGTGTCCACCTAAGGAAAATACACTTTGGTTCCTGGTTGTATATACACCCTATATGAGGAGTTTTTTTTAATAATTAAACAAAAAGTCAAAATAGTTTAGAAGTTTTTTTAGAATAAACTTGACTTACTTTTGCACGACAAATTTTTTGCTATTATAGGTCACTATTCACACTATTTTGGCCAAAATTTTATCCTTTTTGAAAAGAAGTCAAAGGGAGTTTTCTTTTTGTGAATCTTTTCTCACAAGTACAATGTAAGGACAAGTTTATTTCAAAAATATTTTTAGAGATTTTTGACTTTTTGTTGAAATACTAAAAAAAATCCATATAAGGTGTATATGTCCTCATAGACCAAAAGTCCCCTCCGTCCACCTAGTCTTCAACTCACGACCAAAGGTAATCACAAAAGCAGCCTCTAGCCACTACAACATGCACCTGTACAAGATTACCATGGATAACTAGTCTTATTGTACCAGAACAAAGGCGCTAAATGAGCCATGGCCAGTGCCGCCCGTTTTGTACATGTTCATTTTTTTTAGAAATTTGCAGATAGTATGTAAATTATAATTTCAGTTGTAAAAATAATCTTTAAATATTCGTGTGTTATAACTGTACATACAGACGAAATAAACTACTTTTAAATTTGTTCATGAATTATTTCAAAAATATTCCTACATTTAAAATAATATTTATGAATTGTAAAAAAATTATGTACAAATAAAAAATCATAATTTAAAATGTAAAATGTTGATATGTAATATTTCAATTATATAATTTTTTTAATATAAGTCATGAGTAAAAATTATAGACAAGTCAATATTGATGAAGATTTAGTAAATGTTTTTATTCATCATCTATCTCTACCTACTAATAAACCAGCGAGTGCTTCTGGTCGTACGTCACCGGCCTTTTTGCAGAAAAAACCCTCCGTTTATGAGAATTTAACCCGCCCTCTCTTTTTAAGTGTTTACCTGAGAAAACGCTTCGGTTTTAAAAAAAGGACCCTATATCTCTTGGTATTCAACCCGTGGTCACCTCAACAGAGTTTCAGCCCACCCATCACGCACGCAAACTCTGTCTGGTCGTGTATTTTTGTTCGATTTTCTTGTCCCATATCACTCCTCTAAACTGATTCTCATCGGTTTATATACAATTGCAGATTATCCATAATATCAATTAGACTCCTCAAAAAAATCAGATTGCAAATACATGGGAGGGATCCACGGGCGAGTCCCCCAAATTCTCACCGGACATGAGAATCAGAGGAAACAAAAGAATTAACCCATCATGATGGGAAGGCAACAAAGAGAACCGGAGTCCGTGACGCGCACAGGATCCAGCGGCGGCACTCCGGATCTGGTGCAAAGCACATGATGAGAAAGAGGAGATGCAGATGCAGGCTGGTTTGAGCCAGTTGGGCTGACTGACAAACAAGGAAGGATCCCCTCGATCTAGCCGGCGAGAGCCTCGCGTGCTAGGCTGGCTATGGCGTAGTAAGCTGGGGTGAGTCAGTTGGCCTTGACCCACCCTGCTGGTGGGCCGCCGCGGGACAAGACGCTAGGCTCCTCACGGTCAACGCGAGCAGAGGCGGGAGGGGGTGAGCGGCGCGGGATCGGCTGGATCCGGAGTACGGGGCAGCGAGTTCGCAGCCAGATCGGGTCCACGGCAGGGGAGCACCAAGGCACCCATGGTGTCCTCTGGTCTAAAGGCCGCGCACTCCGGGTGAGTGGACGGCACCGGGGTGGGGCGACGCCAAGCCTGCCAGCCGTTTGTGGGTGCGCAGGATAGACAGGAAGAGGGGAGCTGGGTGGTGATGTGAGGTCAATGGAGAGAGCAAAGGAGGAGGACCAGCGGCCTGGGTGATTAGGATAAGAATAAGCAGGGCTTGCTGTTGCTACCTCTCGCTGGTGGGTGGTGGATGGGAATGGGGAAAAGGGGGAGAACTAGGGTGGGGAACTAATTGAATGAATGACTCGACCTACAAGAAAAAGCAGATGTGTCGGGGGCGGTGGGTGGGTCCGGTGACCAGTTGACGCCTGTGCGAGTCTAGAGCGCCGTCATGATCCAGCGAGACGGGTCGCGGTGTGGTTGATGTCAAATAAAATTCAATCGGTTCGCACAAACACTATGAAAAGAAATTGCACGGAGTTTTATTGGATGGCTAACTGATTTTGTCTTCAATGAACACCGATTATTACTTGGTGTTGTTTGTCTGTTGTTACTTGATGTTTTTTTAATTACCAAATGTAATCATTAACAGTGACTGAAATATTGGAAATTTGTGGTGGAGCCAGAAGAGAGAATTAGGTAACTGCCGATTTGGTAGAGCCAATCAGGGCAAACAAGCGCGATTTTCACACAACTAGCAAATGATAGATCTTGCTGTGGCAGTGGGTGCATGCAGCAAAGCGACACATGTTATGGGAGTGGGAGCATCCCTTAGAATCACCAATTGATATTAGTTGCTTAGAGTTATAGGCGAGTTGCCTTTGCGACAACCGGCTGGCATGCTACCAAGTTAGCGCTCCATGTGGTAGTAGGTAAGTGTCAAACATTGTCGTTAGCCGCACATTATCATGTCCAATGTTCTGAAGTGACCTCCTAAAGAACCCTACCATGGAGCAACTAATCACTTTTTGTACATTAGTACCTGGACCATAACCCAGTTCCTCGATCTAGACAACTTTCGTATCAGGCCACAAATGTTTGCTCCATAACGAAGCACGAGGGTTGTGCAGGAGACATTGTATGGAGCATGTGCCCGAGGGACACAGCGAGCAGCTAGACCTCAACCCCAGCTCAAGAGATTAGTTAAAACATTCCCTTGCACAGGCGCAGTTTAATCCCTTGGATTGGTGCGATCAATGATGGGTGTGTCATGTGATGGTCAAGCTAATTGCCTACGCATTGACCACGTCTACATACATTATGATCAGGTGGACACCGGGGTCACCATCAGTGAGGGCGGAAATTAGGAAAAGCGGCGATAGATGGATGCCGTGTTGAAATAGAGGACATGGACTTGCACGTCGCGCGAGGTGGAGTCTTTGAGTTATACTTATTAGGCTAGATGTGTGTGGTATTATTATTTTTCTCCCGTTGCAACGCACGAACTTTTTTGCTAGTACCTACTAATAAAGAAAGGTAAGTTTCTCCAATTTTTTCGTCCGTTCAGAATCAAAAAGATTTCTTTCTATTCTAGGTGGTACTAAATTTTTGTCCGTTCGTCTATTAGAAAAGGAAAAACACCAGAATTCCGTACATGGGCTGCCAAAAGTGCGGCCCAGACGAGCCAACCCATTACTTTTCGGACCCATGCAAGTAAGACGACCCTATTGGTTATTCAGAGTATCACATTGATGTTTCTGTTGAGGATCTTGTTGATTTACAAATACGAGTAACTTTTGTCTACGGGGAGGCACAAGTGAACCAAAGATATAAAACATGGGACATGCTCCGAGGAATTGTAGGAGTGAGCACATTACCATGGATAGCCATCGGTGATTTCAATGAAGTCATTTACGCCCATGAACATGGTGGAGTCGGAAATAGAAGCCATGCCCAGATGGATTTATTCCGGGATGCTCTTGACACATGCGGTCTAACTGATATGGGATACACGGGCACAAGTTGCACTTTTGAGAAAAAGGTAGCGGGAGGGACCTATATCAGGGTACGGCTTGACAGAAGCGTCACAAATGCAGCGTTTGCCTCAGCCTTCCCAAACGCAAACATCGAGCAGAAGAGTGCGGCGTCGTAGGATCACATTCCCATTCTGCTGCAGCTACGCGACGTGCATGCATGCAGAAGGGGCCCACGTCCATTTGAATACGAGCTGTGTTGGGAAAGGGATCCGGCGCTACATGCGGTGGTGGAGATTGGAGAATGGATGGGCTCAGATCGGCATTTCCTATACGGCGCCCGTTACAGGCGTCGGCGCAAACGGGCGCACACCCCGCCTCCTTCCATCGATGCGACATGGGCCAGCCCATTTAACTTTTTTCTTCTTCTGTTAAATTCCAAAAAATGTTGCGGCAACAAGATTCGAACACAAGACCAACCGTTTAGTCAGCGAAGGCACTAACCACCAGGACTTCTTCACGCTCGTGACTAATCTCTTCGTTTTTCTTCTTATGTTGTTCTCAGTTCGTGGAAGCTCGGTCTTTGGAAGCTACCAGCTCGGTTTTTTCGTTTTTGTTTTTTTCTGGACAGCTTTTTGTGATGGTTTTTTATTTCATTGTTCGTTCTCTTTTAATTTCTTTACATTTGTTTTTTTCTTTTTGAATGCATGAGCATTTTTTTTTGAAAGAGCGATGATCTTTTGAAAGTTTTGTGAGTTTTTTTTGTCAAATTTGAAGAACTTTTTGATTTTATGTGAATTTTTAAAAAATGAATGAACCTTTTCAAATTGATAAACTTTTTTCCAAAATCGATGAACCTTTTTCCATTTTTGATGAACTTTTTTCATGATTGGTGAACTTTTTTTGAATTCGTGAACCCTTTTTGAAAATCCGTGAAAGCTTTTTCAAATCAATGAACTTTTTTTCAAAATCGATGAACCTTTTCCTACTTTATGAACTTTTTCGAATTCGTGAACCGTTTTTTGAAACCCCGTGAACTCTTTTTCAAATCGATGAACTTTTTCCAAAATTGATGACCTTTTTTTTAATCTTGATGAACTTTTTTCATGGTTGGTGAACTTTTTAAAATTTTAAAATTCCATCAATTTTTAAAACATGAACAATTATTGAGAACATGAACAAAAATTTATATACGACGAGCGATTTTGAAATATACAATGAACATTTTTTTCGGTGTACGATGAACAATTTTTAACTGCACAGCGAACATTTTTGTGGTTTAGTTTAAAACATATTTATACATTTTTTTATATAAGATGAACAAATTTTATACATTGAACATTTTTGTAATATAATCTGAACAATTTTTAACTACACATTGAATAATTTTGTGATATACGCTGAAAAACCATTTAAATACCCATTGAACATTTTTTGATGTACACTAAACAATTTAAAATTGTGAACAAAATTTGAAAATGTGTATAAATTTAAAACTATGAAAAATTTTGAAATCACAAACAAAAAACGAAAAATACATTTTTTTTAAATTCCATGAACTTTATTCAAATTTGATGAACCTTTTTTCAAAATCGACAAACTCTTTTTCAAAATCGATGAACTTTTAATCATTTTTGATGAACTTTTTTCCAAAATCGTATTTGCTGATTTTTTTTCAAAATCAATGTTTTTTCAAGTTCATGAACTTTTTATGTTTCTGGACTTTCTTTCCAAAAAAACTAAAAATTGGAATTCAAGATTTTCTTTTAATTTTTTTTGTCAAAAGTCAACAGTTGACCGGTCAACTGGCCAGCTGTCGACCGGTGAACTCTGATCGATGGGAGCGAAGGAGGCGATCAAGGGGCGAGCGAAGCAGGCGATCCTGGGCCGGCCTAGTTCACAGCCGCGTGGGCGCCCGAACTGCCAACGGGCGCTAAAGGCGCCCGTTAGGAGCTCTCAGCGCTCAGATCCCTGGAGATTCGGTGGAATCAATCCATGCAAAGCTGCATGGGCTGTCTGCTGATTTGACAAACTGGGAGCGCACTCATTTTGGTAGCGTCAGGCGGGAGATCAACCAATTAACTTCACAGCAAAAATAACCAACGTTGACTTCACAGCAAAAAAGACATTTTTTTTGTTATTATAGGTCACTATTCACACTATTTTGGCCAAATTTTTGTCTTTTTGAAAAGAAGTCAAAGGGGGGTTTTCTTTTTGTGAACTTCTGTCACAAGTACAATGTAAGGTCAAGTTTATTTCAAAAATATTTTCAGAATTTTTTGACATTTTTGTTGAATTACAAAAAAAAATCCATATAGGGTGTAGACCAAAAGTTCCCCTCCGTCCACCTAGTCTGCACCTCTCACCTCCTAGGAGGCTTGTTCTACCTTTTCCACGAAGTGAAATGCAAAGGTCCTTTGCGTTTTCTCAAAAAAAAAAAGTCTTCAATTCACGACCGAAGGTAATCACAAAAGCAGCCCTAGCCACTACAACATGCACCTGTACAAGATTACCATGGATAACTAGTCTTATTGTACCAGAACAAAGGCGCTAAATGAGCCATGGCCAGTGCCGCCCGTTTTGCACATGTGCGTCTTTTTAGAAATTTGCAGATAGTATGTAAATTATAATTTCAGCTGTAAAAATAATCTGTAAATATTCTGTGTTATAATTACTGTACATACAGACGAAATAAACTACTTTTAAAATTGTTCATGAATTATTTTAAAAATATTCCTACATTTCAAATAATATGTATGAATTATAAAAACATTATGTACAATTAAAAAATCCATAATTTGTTTCATAACATTATGAAGTTATAGAAGGTTCAGAAGGTTAAATCTTTGTTCTCATTCCATAACTGGTTCAGATTTATAAAAAAATGTTCCATTTTCCTTTCTGTTATTCAAAAATGTTAGGGATTTTCCAACAAAAATTACATTTTCAAAATGTTCCAAATACGAAAAATATTCTTGTTTTGGTTAAATGTTTGCATATTCAGAATAATGTCCGAGTTTAAAGAAAAACATTTTAAAAAATTGTTCCGAATGTTCAACATATGTTTCCTTTTTCAAAAAAATGTCAGGAATTTTAAAAGGTTCCTGTTATTATAAAAGGTTTACGTTTTTCATATAAAATGTGAACTTTGAACGTTTCAAATTTTGTTGTGTATTTCTGAAAATGTCAAGATTTTTTTTTGAGATTTTCAAAAATATTCATGTTTCCAATAATATTTTGCAATTTATATTTTTTTAAGTTCAAAATAAAAAAAATGTTTCAATTCTGACTTTGTAATATGTTCTTAAAGGTTTTCGTTGGCCATTGGTTAGTAGAACTCGTTTCTTCGAGTGGCTAGCAACACGTAGTCGGGCCTTTGAGGGCATGATTTCGATCCTTTAACTCATTTTTTCTGGATTTTTTTGTGTCTTACAAATACAGGTCGTCTTGGAGCCTACAAGTGTGCTGGCCCATACATGAACTGATGTGCGTTCACGTGCTATTTTACGCAACTAGCGTCATATAGTAGCGCACATGCAGTTGGCCCAAGAAAAAATTGCTCTGTCGCACAGGCAGTATTGGGCCTCACGCACTCCCATACTGGGTTGTTCAAGGGAGCAAATTTTTTTCTTGGGCCAATAAAATAGAATATGTTGGTTTGGCTTGAATAAAAAAATTGTGGGCACGTGAGCGCTAAAATAATAAAAAAGAATAAACCCTAATGAAGAATGGGCATTAATGTCTGGTATGCGCCAAATATGCTAATGAAACGGGATTTACGTCCTAAATCCATCTGGTTACGCCATTGTAATACAGAGTGGTTGAAGCAACCGTGTCCCGAAGGTCACCGCATAGCTACCAAATGAGGAGGCAGACACAACCCGGAGACAGAGGCGGACCTGGAGGACAAAAAGGCACGAGTTGAATGGCTGCCGCCACACCGACTAACCCCACCACTATCAAGATCTCGCGGGACAAACATGACCCGCGAGAAGACCACAACTCCTCTCTCTACCGCATCGCCATGGAGATTTTTTTGGTGGACACATCAATTAACTCTCCCGTTGCTTCTCGCAAAGAAATATCTCTCCCGTTGCAACGCACGGGCATATGTGCTAGTTTTCTATAATTTAAATAATCCTTGAGTGTATATTTTGTTATGGGTTCATTAAACATATTTATTTAATAAATATTTTCAATGTTCATATTAACTAAATATTTTTTATATAATATACAGATTTAATTAAATACTTTTATTTACAAATGATTGTTTGTATGTATAATATTTACAACACATAAATAGTTTTCACAAATATCTTTTTTTTTCATACTTATGTTCATCTGGATGCATAATATTTTTAACATGCAAATATTCGAATATAGCTTTTCCATTTACGTCTTGTAAATATCTTAGGAAAAAATAGCACATGCAAATGGGCCGCTGTCTTTGCAGCCCATGTAAGCTCTACCTGCATTCCCGTTCAATACATCTAAGCTTGGTATTCCTGGGAGCTCCTTTTTGACGCTCTTCGCGTCAAATTGGCGGCGGAACGCACAGGAGACAGCGGGAGTGGGCCGGCCCATCTCACAGCCACTCCACCACACAAGTTTTAATGTCTGTGCTGCAGCGCACAATCTAAAGAACTAGTGTTAGCGTCGAACTGGGCTGCTCTACTGTACCAAATTTCAATCAGTTAATGTAGCGAACTAGAATTAGTTACTGCAGTGACAGTTTTTTTTGAAGTGTATACTTTGAAAATGTGCAAACATTTTTTGAATTTTTGAACAATTTTCGACAAAAGGAACATTTTTTTGAATATGTTTAGAAATTATGAAACTCTGAATAAATTTGAAACTGCGAACGTTTTTTTAATTTATGAAAATTTATTTGAAAAAAAGGAACATTTCATGAATTTTGAAAAAAAATTATAACTACGAACATTTTTAGAATTTATTTAACAAAAAGTGAAAAATGGAAATTTTCATCAAATTCCGAACAAAAAGTTGGAACCACAAACATTTCTAAATAAGAACATTTTTAATTGGCAACACATTTTAAAGAACTTGAACATTTTTTGAATTTGTGAACAAATTTTTGAAAAGAGGAACATTTTTAGAATTCATGTACATTTTTTTGAATTCGTGAACAAAATTTATAACAGGAACTTTTTTTGAAATTCCTGCACTTTTTTGAAACAGTAATGTTTTTTTTGAAACGGTAATGTTTTTTTAAGGTCTGAATAAATTTTGTTAATAGGAACATTTTTCAAAATTTGAACAAAAAATTGGAATATAAAGAAAACAATAAAGTAAACTTGAAAAAGGCAAAAACGAAAAAGAAACAAAAAAAGATTGACAAAAAAGAAAACAAAAAATGAAAAATAAAATACAAATTAAAAAGAAAAACCAGGAAAAAACCGGTTTTGGAACTTTCTAGAAGGTTCCCAAAACCTGACGTGAACCTGCCAGAAGGTTCACAAAACCGGTGCTCTCGAATGCACCATTCGATCGATACCAGTGTGCGACACTTCGACGACTGCCACAATGCGGCAGATAGGATTTCCCTGTATTCCTACCGGACATGTCAATGTGATTGGTAGAGTGGCTAGATTGGCTAGTCTGGTAAACGTGGGTCGTATAGTGCCTCCATGTTTTGCGTAAATTTTGTTAATTTTCGCAGCATAGTGGTTGCCTTTTCTGCAAATTAAAACATGCAAAGGGGTTTCGTGTAAAAAATGTGTGATGAATAAAAAAACTTACAAGGATATTTGTGCAAAAATGCGTCAGCCAAGCACCATTAGTCACTGCAGGTGGAGCCACAAACGTGAATACGCCCATATACATATTTTTTTACTGTATGTGCACGCTTGAGTCAAGTTAAGTGACTGCAGTTCTGTATTTTCAAAGTTCTAGCACCAAACCGAACATCGAGCACAAGTTCTATAACTCCGGATGATATTACCTCTTGTTTTAATTCTTTAGAAAAGTAGATAAGGCACTTGACCGTAAGAACCCAGTCATCCACTCCTCCTTCCTCTTTCAGCCCTACATCTTCCCAGGAAATCTCCAAACAAGCCACAATAGCCTTCTTCTCCAGCCAGCCAACCCGCCGGTGACGACTTGGAAAGCTTGCTAGCCATGGGCAGGAGCTGTCCTACACTGACCACGTGCATAAGCGCCATGAGGAGAAAGGCTGCACCCACACAGTTCGATGATCCAGTCGCTCACTCCATCTGCACTACATTTTGCTCCTCTCATCCACTGTATTTGATGAATCCCTCCCTAGTGTGCACCTGTGCGGTAGCAACACAAGTATGAAACTCTTCCAACATATTAAAAGCCCTTGGAGAACTCGCAAAGATTGGGCTGGAATATCTTAGAACTCACCTTCCCCTAGTTCCGACCTGTTAATTCCTTTGTGTTCTTTGCATTATTTGCTTTGTGAATTTTGTTTCTCGATACGTCCGTACGTGACTGACTGGATTGGATCTTATTTGGTTGGGCTGCAGCATGTTCATGGTGCTATGCTGCTTCTGCTGCTACGAAACGTGTGAGTGTTGCCTCGACTGCCTCTGCTGCTGCTACAACTAAACCACACATGGCCGCCATGGAAGGATGCAGGAGGCGCACTGCACCGCCTTTAAAACTGTCCCAAAAACAATTTTACAATTTCGTAATAAGCTGTCAGCGATCTAGACAAGTGCCAAACTACAATTCAAACTGAAGCACGACCCAAGAGGCTGCCTTGCCCGCCGGCTCAGCTCGCTGGGCCAGAATGGGCCTAACTGGCCTAGTACTTATATTGTACGAGAGTGGTAGGCAGGAGGTGGGCGGCTGGCAAACGGCTAGTTGTAAGGTGTGCGTGTCAGTAAGCGTGTAGCAGTGGCTTCCTCCTCCTCCAATTCCCCTTCCTGTAATCCAATCCGCCATGAGCGAGTGAATTCCCGAGATCAAGACCGCATAATCTGGTGTCAGAGACGTTTGAATCCCTGGAGCTCCCCATCCACCACCGCCCACCAGGTTCACCGACCGCCGTCGTGCTGAAGCCATGGATAAAATTTCCCCGAAGACCAAGGAGATCTACGAGCTACTGTGATCCTATTCCGACGCCGCCTTCTCCCAGAGATTGACGGAGCGCAGCGAGGAGATGGTTTCGGCCATCGCCAAGCTCGATTGCAAGCTGGATCAACTATCAGGCCGCACAGACGACGTCAAGCTCGCCATCAGAGTTGACCTCGACGAGCTCCGCGGCAAGATTGGGGTGGATCGAGTCACCACATCGTCACCAACCGCTCCCTCGTCTCCGAGAGGCCCGCCTGTATCCACCAAGGGCATGCCCACGAGCAACGGATTAGGAGGATCAGATGGTTTCCGCACCGAAGGCGATCACTGAGCTGAGCGCCGAAGTATGTACCATCGCTAGGTCGAGGTATGCCTCCAGATTAGATCTCGTCCTGTCAGCTCATCCAAGTTTCAAAAAATTCCCGTCCCCAATTTCCTGATGCTCTGAGGTATGGTCCTCGGATCGAGCTACCGCGGTTCGATGGTTCCAACCCAAAACTGTGGCAGACACGCTGCAAAGATTATTTCAAGATCCGGAATACTCCACCACACTAGTGGATTTCGTTTGCTTCTACTCAGTTTGAGGGTACCATAGCACGTTGGTTAGAATCAGTTCAGCGGAGGGCTCTCAAGTTAACTAGTCTGAATTTTGTACATTACCCCAACCCAGATTTGGCAGGAATAAGCATCAGAATCTGTTGCGCCAAATGTTCAATATCCGTCAAACTAGTTCAGTGGAAGAGCATGTTGAGTGTTTCTCTGAACTATATGAGCAACTCACATCGTAGGAGACACATCCGAACATGGTCCACTATGTTACTTGCTTTATGGAAGGATTGATGATAACCCACAAGTATAGGGGATAATTGTAGCCTCTTTCGATAAGTAAGAGTGTCGAACCCAACGAGGAGCTAAAGGTAGAACAAATATTCTCTCAAGTCCTATCTTCCACTGATACGACTCTACGCACGCTTAGTATTCGCATTACCTAGAACAAGTATGAACTTAGAAGTACTTTGTAGGTGTTGTTGGATAGAATTGCAAGATAATAAAGAGCACGTAAATAAAAAGTAGGGGCTGTTTAGATAAAGAAGCAATAAAGTAAATATAGCGAGTGTGGAAAAGTGGTGGTAGGAGTTGTGGAATTGTCCCTAAGCAATTGACTACTTTATTAGACCGATAGCAAGTTTTATATGGGAAAGGCCATTGCTAGCATGTCATCCCTGACTTGGAATTCTATGCACTTATGATTGGAACTATTAGCAAGCATCCGCAACTACTAACATTTATTAAGGTAAAACCCAACCATAGCATTAAGATATATTGGTCCCCCTTCAATCCCGTATGCATCAATTTCTATGCTAGGTTGAAGCTTCTGTCACTCTTACCCTCCAATACATAGTCCTATCAACATACAACTAACCCTATGGTGTGATCCACACGCGTGCTCATATGATGGGCACCAAAGGACAGCAACATAACCACAAGCAAATTAAACCAATCATAGTAATTCATCAATTACCGATAGGACAACGAAAATCTACTCACACATCATAGGATGGCAACACATCATTGGATAATAATGTGAAGCAGAAAGCACCATGTTTAAGTAGAGGGTACAACGGGTTGCGGGAGAGTGGACCACTGAATATAGATGGGGGAAGGTGATGAAGATGTTGGTGAAGATGATGGAGGTGTTGGTGTAGATCGCGGTGATGATGATGGCCCCCGGCGGCGTTCCGGCGCCACCAGAAGCAAGGGGGGGAGAGCCCCCCTCCTCCTTCTTATTCCTTGACCTTCTCCCTAGATGGGAGAAGGGTTTCCCCTCTGGTCCATGGCCTCCATGGTGTGGGAGGGGCGAGATCCCCTCCGAGATTGTATCTATCTCTCTGTCTCTATCTGTTTCTCCGTTCCTGGCTCCTGCCCTTTCACCGTTTCTTTTATATCCGGAGATTCGTAGATCCGATTGGACTGAAACCTTCGCCCAGATTTTTCTCCAAAAATTAGCTTTCTTGTAGTAAAAGAAGAGCGTCAACCGCCTTACGAGGGGCCCATGAGAGTTAGGGGCGTGCCTAGTGGGGCCAGGCGCTCCCCCTGCCTCGTGGCCACCTCGGGCACCGTTTCACGTTGATTCTTCCTCCTATATTTCCCAAATATTCCAAAAATATTCTCCGTCTATTTTTATCCCATTTGGACTCCATTTGATATGGGGTTTCTGCGAAACATAAAATATGCAACAAACAGGAACTGGCACTGAGCACTGGATCAATATGTTAGTCCTAAAAAATAATATAAAAAGTTTCCAAAAGTATATGAAAGTTGAATAATATTGGCATGGAACAATCAAAAATTATAGATACGACGGAGATGTATCAGCATCCCCAAGCTTAATTCCTGCTCATCCTCGAGTAGGTAAATGATAAAAAAAGATAATTTTTGAGGTGGAATGCTACCTAGCATAATCTTGATCATGTAATCTAATCATGGCATGAATATTAAGACACGAGTGATTCAAAGCAATAGTCTATCATTTGACATAAACACGATAACACGTCAAGCATACCAACCAAGCAATTATGTCTTATCGAAATAACATAGCCAAAGAAAGCTTATCCCTACAAAATCATACGGTTTGGCCATGCTTCATTTTCGTCACACAAAGTGCTCCCATCATGCATAACCCCGATGACGAGCCGAGCAATTGGTTCATACTTTTTAACGCGCTTCAGCCTTTTCAACCCTCACGCAATACATGAGCGCAAGCCATGGATATAGCACTATAGGTGGAATAGAATATGATGGTGGGGGTTTATGTGGAGAAGACAAAAAGGGAGAATTTCTTACATCGACGCGGCTAATCAACAGGCTATGGAGATGCCCATCAATTGATGTCAATGCGAGGAGTAGGGATTGCCATGCAACGAATGCACTAGAGCTATAAGTGTATGAAAGCTCAAACTAAAACTAAGTGGGTGTGCCTCCAACTTGCTTGCTCATGAAGACCTAGGGCATTTGAGGAAGGCCATCGTCGGAATATACAAGCCAAGTTCTATAATGAAAATTCCCACTAGTATATGAAAGTGACAATATAGGAGACTCTCTATATGAAGAACATGGTGCTAATCTGAAGCACAAGTGTGGTAAAAGGATAGTAACATTGCCCCCTTTTTTTCTTCTTTTTTTCTTTCTTTTTTTTCTTTTTTGGGCGGGCTTCTTTGGCCCCCTTTTTTTATTTAGGCTTCTTTGGCCTCTTTTTTATGGGGCAATGCTCTATAATGATGATCATCACACTTTATTTACTTACAACTCAATATTACAACTCGATACTAGAACAAAGATATGACTCTATATGAATGCCTCCGGCGGTGTACCGGGATGTGCAAATGATCTAGCATAGCAATGACATCAAAAAATGGACAAGCCATGAAAACATCATGCTAGCTATCTTACAATCATGCAAAGCAATATGACAATGAATGCTCAAGTCATGTATATGATGATGATGGAAGTTGCATGGCAATATATCTCGGAATGGCTATGGAAATGCCATGATAGGTAGGTATGGTGGCTGTTTTGAGGAAGCTATAAGGAGGCTTATGTGTGATAGAGCGTATCATATCACGGGGTTTGGATGCACCGGCAAAGTTTGCACCAACTTTCGAGGTGAGAAAGGGTAATACACGGTAGGCTAGCAATGATGGAAGGGTGAGAGTGCGTATAATCCATGGACTCAACATTAGTCATAAAGAACTCATATACTTATTGCAAAAGTTTATTAGCCCTCGGAGCAAAGTACTACTACACATGATCATAGGGGGATAGATTGGTAGGAAAAGACCATCGCTTGTCCCAGACTGCCACTCATAAGGAAGACAATCAAAGAAACACCCCATGCTTCAAATTTGTCACACAACGGTTACCATACGTGCATGCTACGAGACTTGCAAACCTCAACACAAGTAATTCTCAATTTCACAATTACTCGACTAGCACGACTCTAATATCACCACCTTTATACCGCAAAACTATTTCAAGGAATCAAACATATCATATTCAGCGATCTACAAGTTTATGTAGGATTTTATGACTAACCATGTGAATGACCAATTCTTGTCTTCTCTCTAAATAGATATAAGTGAAACAAGAGAGTTTAATTCTTTCTACAAAATATATGCCCATTCTCTAACAAATATAAGTGAAGCAAAAGAGCATTCTACAAATGGCGGTTTTCTATGTGAAGAGAAACAGGCAATCCAAACTTCAAAAAGATATAAGTGAAGCACATGAAGCATTCTATAAAGCCATACTCAAAAGATATAAGTGAAGTGCAATGAGCATTCTATAAATCAACCAAGGACTATCTTATACCAGCATGGTGCATAAAAGAAAAATGAAAACTAAATGCAAAAGACGCTCCAAGACTTGCACATATCGCATGAACGAAACGAATATGAAAACATACCAATACTTGTTGAAGAAAGAGGGGATGCCTTCCGGGGCATCCCCAAGCTTAGACGCTTGAGTCTCCTTGAATATTTACATGGGGTGCCTTGGGCATCCCCAAGCTTGAACTCTTGCATCTCCTCCTTTTCCTCATATCGAGACCTTTTCGATCAAACACTTCATCCACACAAAACGTCAACAGAAAAGTTGGTAAGATCCGTTAGTATAATAAAGCAAATCACTACTCTAAGTATTGTTGCAAACCAATTCATATTTTATTTTTGCATTGTGTATACTGTAATATAACTTTTCCATGGCTTAATCCACTGATAGAAATTGATAGTTTCATCAAAACAAGCAAACTATGCATCAAAAACAGAATCTGTCAAAAACAGAATAGCCTGTAGCAATCTTAACATTCACCATACTTCTGTTACCCCAAAAATTCTACCAAAATTAGGAACACTAAACAATTTGTACGTCAATACATTGAAAAAAAATCAGAACCATTTGACTTTCCAGTAGAAAATGTAAAATCGTGCACTACAGCCAAAGTTTCTGTCCTGCACCGCACAACCAACAAGCATTGCAAACATCCTAAAGGCAAACCTTGGCACATTATTTTTATAATACAATGGAATTGTACAAGGGGATAATTATTTTTGTTGAAAAGTATCTGTAATCAAGATCACAAAGTTTCCATGAGCATGAACAAAGTTCAAGGCTAGCTCCCACTTTAACAATGCTTATCTCTCTCACTTTCACTTTCCTTTTTGAAAAATTTTGGGTTCCCCTCTTTATTTTTTTGTTTTTAGACTATATAAAAGCACTCAACAGAAATAAATGACTCTTTAAAACTTCCGGGTTGACTCCCTGGAAGCGCTTTCTTTAAAGCCATTAAGCTAGGCATAAGGTGCTCAAGTAATGGATCCACCCAGATCCCAAGGTATATCAAAGCCAATTTAAATTAACAATGATTTATAATTTAGTAGTGAGCACAAAATAACATATATCAAGCAATAAAGAAGTCTAGCTCTCTTCCTATGCATCGGCATGTCATAAAAGAACAATTCATGCACACCAAGTAAAGGCCAATGCATAGTATAAACAGTTTCTTGCAATTTTATCATATTGAGAACATAGAGAGGTGGAGATATAGTTCCTCTCTCGTAATAATTGCAAGTACGAGCAGCAAGCACATGCATATTATATCCATCAAGATCATCATGTGTAGTAGTAAAACGCAACCCATCAATATAATCCTTAATAAGGGCACACTTCTCCGATATAGGGTAGTAGGGAGAATTCAAAAAGGTAATAGGACTATCATGAGTGGGTGGAATAGCAACAATTTCATGTTTAACATAAGGAACTATAGCAAGTTCATCTCCATAAGCATAATTCACATTTGCATCTTGGGCACAAGCATAGCAAGCATCATAAAAATGGATATTTCAAGATAATCAACGGGATCATAACAATCATCAAAGCACTCATCCTTCGGTAAGCACGAAGGGAAATTAAACAATGTATGAGTTGAAGAGTTACTCTCATTAGAAGGTGGACACGGCTGATCAATCCGCTCTTCCCCCTTTTGTTCTTCACTCTCCTCCTCTTCTTTTTCTTCCAATGAGCTCACAGTTTCATCAATTCCTTCTTCTGTAGACTCCTGCAAAATATTAGTCTCTTCTTGGACAGCGGAGACTTCCTTAATAAATGCATCTATATCGGGATTGAATTCATAATTCTCATAGCAATATTTAAGGATAGCTAAATTTTCAGGTCTATAAACTGAATCATCAAAATCTTCAAACTCTTTAAACGCAGATTCAATTTCATAAGCACCCATAAAAGCAAGGAATTCTTCTATTTGTTCCACATCATAGTAATCATATATACCATTAGCATAAGAAGCTAAGGTTCTATTATCATTAAATTTGCATGAAAAGGGAAGGTGTGGAGCCTTTATCCTAGAGCAACAAGTATAATCATGTCTCAAGCATAGATCCCGAGCATACCAATGCAACGTATGAATTTGATCCCATAACAGTTTCCCTTTTTGTGTCAAGCGATAATCCCTAAAGTATTCACGTTGATCCAACGTGTATCCCATAACAAAATTGAATTGGGTTTTCTTAGGATTATCAAATTAGTACATAATATCTTTCACAAAACGGGCATCAATGGGTTTTAGGAGGTTCCCCATCTCCATGAGTAGCAAGTACACCTAACGTTTTTGCTATTTTGTGTTCCATATCCATAACTAAAGATAGAGAACAACTAAGAACAACAAATAAAAATTACTTAGTGATAAAGCAAATGAGCACACACGAGAATATTCACCCTACGCTATGACTCCCCGGCAACGGCGCGAGAAAAAGGTCATGATAACCCACAAGTATAGGGGATAATTGTAGCCTCTTTCGATAAGTAAGAGTGTCGAACCCAACGAGGAGCTAAAGGTAGAACAAATATTCTCTCAAGTCCTATCTGCCACTGATACGACTCTACGCATGCTTAGTGTTCGCTTTACCAAGAACAAGTATGAAACTAGAAGTACTTTGTAGGTGTTGTTGGATAGAATTGCAAGATAATAAAGAGCACGTAAATAAAAAGTAGGGGCTTTTTAGATAAAGAAGCAATAAAGTAAATATAGCGAGTGTGGAAAAGTGGTGGTAGGAGTTGTGAAATTGTCCCTAAGCAATTGACTACTTTACTAGACCGATAGCAAGTTTTATGTGGGAGAGGCCACTGCTAGCATGTCATCCCTGACTTGGAATTCTATGCACTTATGATTGGAACTATTAGCAAGCATCCGCAACTACTAACGTTCATTAAGGTAAAACCCAACCCATTAAGATATATTGGCCCCCCTTCAATCCCGTATGCATCAATTTCTATGCTAGGTTGAAGCTTCTGTCACTCTTGCCCTCCAATACATAGTCCTATCAACATACAACTAACCCTATGGTGTGATCCACGCGCACGCTCATATGATGGGCACCAAAGGACAACAACATAACCACAAGCAAATTAAACCAATCATAGCAATTCATCAATCACCGATAGGACAACGAAAATCTACTCAGACATCATAGGATGGCTACACATCATTGGATAATAATATGAAGCATAAAGCACCATGTTCAAGTAGAGGGTACAGCGGGTTGCGGAAGAGTGGACCACTGAATATAGATGGGGGAAGGTGATGGAGATGTTGGTGAAGATGATGGAGGTGTTGGTGTAGATCGCGATTATGATGATGGCCCCCGGCGGTGTTCCAGCGCCACTAGAAGCAAGGGAGAGAGAGCCCCCCTCCTTCTTATTCCTTGACCTTCTCCCTAGATGGGAGAAGGGTTTCCCCTCTGGTCCATGGCCTCCATGGTGTGGGAGGGGCGAGAGCCCCTCCGAGATTGGATCTGTCTCTCTGTCTCTCTCTGTTTCTCTGTTCCTGGCTCCTGCCCTTTCACCGTTTCTTTTATATCCGGAGATCCGTAACTCCGATTGGACTGAAACCTTCGCCCAGACTTTTCTCCAAAAAATAGCTTTCTTGCGGCAAAAGAAGAGCATCAACCGCCTTACGAGGGGCCCATGAGGGTCAGGGGCATGCCCAGTGGGGCCAGGCGTGCCCCCTGCCTCATGGCCACCTCGGGCACCGTTTCGCGTTGATTCTTCCTCCTATATTTCCCAAATATTCTAAAAATATTCTCCGTCCGTTTTATCCCGTTTGGACTCCGTTTGATATGGGGTTTCTGCGAAACATAAAACATGCAACAAACAGGAACTGGCACTGGGCATTGGATCAATATGTTAGTCCCAAAAAATAATATAAAAAGTTGCCAAAAGTATATGAAAGTTGAATAATATTGGCATGGAGTAATCAAAAATTATAGATACAATGGAGTCATGTCAATTGACACCATCTGTTCGTCTGTTAGTTGGCATTCAGCAACCAGAGGATCTAGATTCAGCCTATGCTTTAACCCTGTTGTCTGAGGAACTGGGGGATCATGCGGCGAATGTCATGCTCGGGAACAAACAATCTACATTGCTGCCAGTTGCCAAACAGTTTGTTAGTAAATCTACAAAAGAGAGGATAAATGCAGAACCAGGCCGTCAAGAAGACAGATGGGCTGCACTGAGAGCTTATAGAAAATCTAAGGGGTTGTGTTTCATCTTTGGAGAATGATGGGCTCGTGAGCATCATTGTAAACAAGAAGTACAACTGCATGTTGTTTCAAGGTATGCTTGACTATGTACAGAGCATGCATGCTGAGTCCAGTGACACTGAACAAACTGCTAATGACGATGTTAATGCAAACTGTATTTCTGCAGCTGCTTTGGGTGACATTTCAGCCCCTGCAACAACCAACATGAAGCTCAAGGTTCAATTGCAAGGCCAAACACTGGTTTTCCTTGTTGATTCTGACAATACCTGTTCTTTTGTGGATTGTACTGTAGTTGGCACACTTGAAGGAGTGTCTTCCGTACTAGTCAACATGGTTAAGGTGGCCAATGGCAGTCTGGTTTCTTGTACTCAATAGTTGCTGAATGGACATTGTTTTTGTCATGGCCATGAGTTTGTCAACAATTCAGAGTTTTTCCACTGGGATCTTATGATGGAATGCTTGGATTGGATTGGCTAGCTACCCACAGCCCCATGCAGGCCGATCGGGAAGCTCACTAGCTTTCTCTCCAGATGCAAGGTGCTCTAGTCACTTTACTAGGCCAGGATGCAGTTCCTCAGTTGTTTGCTCTAGTTGACCTTTCAGCATTCATTACAACTGATAACACAAGAGCATCAGAACTGCTTGTAGAAATCAAGAAGTTACTGGATCAATTTGCCCCTGTTTTTGCAGCTCCCATTGGTCTCCCTCCAAGAAGGAAATATGACCACACTATTGCGTTAATTCCCAGGGCTCAACAAGTTTCAAGCAGACCTTATAGAACTGCTCCTGCATTGAAGGATGAGATGGGGAAGCAAATTCAAGAGATGCTTGCAGCTGGCATTATCAGACACAATAAAGATGCTTTTTCCTCCCCTATGATCATGGTTCAAAAGAAAGATAAAACATGGAGAAATGTCTTTGATTACAAAAAATTGAATGCTATTACTGTCAGAGCAAATACCCAATACATGTCATTAATGAACTGTTATATGAATTGATGGGTTCCAGATGGTTTTCCAAACTGGATCTTAGAGTTGGTTACCACCAGACCAGATTAGCTCTCGGGGAAGAGCACAAGACTGATTTCCATATTCACATTGGCCATTTTGAGTTCTTAGTTCTCTCTTTTGGACTTACCGGAGGGCCTAATACTTTCAATTTTGCTATGAATGATACACTCTCTCCATGTCTTAGACACTTTGCAGTAGTTTTCTTTGATGACATTGGTGTTCAGTGCTTCTTATGAGTGGCACTTACAACATTTAGCACAAGTGTTGAAATTGTTGCTACAACACCAATGGCAAGTCAAGCTATCTAAGTGTTCCTTTGCACAAATTCAGATTGGATATTTTGGGCATATCATCAGTGGACAGGGAGTATCTGCAGATCCTACAAAGATATCAGCTATTCAAGAATGGCTAGTTCTAGTATCTGCAAAGGAAGTCATGGGATTCCTTGGCCTTGTTGGGTATTACAGAAAGTTTATCTCTCAGTATGGGATGTTGAGTAAACCACTGACTAATCTATTGAAGAAGGGAGTTCCCTTTCACTAGCATCCAATGAACAACAAGCTTTTGTTCTTCTGAAACAGGCCCTGATTTCAGCCCTTGTTCTGGCACTGCCAGATTTTCCAGAACATTCATAGTAGAAACTGACGCTTGTGATGTGGGTATAGGAGCAGTACTGATGCAGGATGGTCACCCTATAGCTTATGTTAGCAAGTCCCTTGGACCCAAAAACCAAACCTTGTTAGTTTATGAGAAAGAATATTCGATTGTCATTAAAATTGACCACCGCAAGTTGGCTTCTCTTACAAAATGATGACTGCATACTAGGTGGTAGCAGAAGGCCTTAACTAAATTGCTAGGCTTGCAATATACCGTTGAGTATAAGAAAGAGGTTGACAACAATGTTGTTGATTCTTTGTCCAGGAGGCCACTACATGTTCATGATATCTTGCCCGAGTTACACTATATTTCCTCTGCTCAACCTGCCTGGCTGGATGATATCATTCAAAGTTACTCTGCCGATCCCTTTTCTTCTGAATTAATTCAAAACTATCAGTGTCGCCTTCATCTAATAGCACATTCTCTCTAAAAGCTAGTGTTCTCAGACTGGGTAAATGTGTTTGGATCGGCTGTGATCCTGCTCTACATCGCAAGGTTGTGGCTGCTTTCTATGACCATCCACTTGGGGGCCATTCCGGTTTCCCGGTGACATACAAACGTGTCCGACAGTTGTTCAGATGGAAAAGCATGCGAGGTTTCATTAAAACATATGTGTAACAGTGTTTGATCTGCCAACAAGCAAAACCTGAAAGGCATTCTCTACCTAGGTCTGCTCCATCCTCTTCATGTACCAGATCTTTCTTGGGAAATGGTTACAATGGATTTTGTAGAGGGTCTTTGATATGTCTCCAACGTATCTATATTTTTTGATTGTTCCATGCTATTATATTATCTGCGTTGGATGTTTTATATGCATTAATATGATATTTTATATTATTTTTGGGACTAACCTAATAACCTAGAGCCCATTGCTAGTTTCTGTTTTTTTCCTTGTTTTTTGAGATTTACAGAAAAGGAATATCAAACGGAGTCCGAGTGAGTTGAAAATTTACGGTGATTTTTTATGGACCAGAAGAGACCCATGGAGCATCGGAGTTGGGCTAGAAGAGTCTCGAGGCGACCACAAGCCTAGGGGGCGCGCCCCCTAGCTTGTGGGCCCCTCGAGCACACTCCTGACTTGTTTTCAACGCCAAAAATTCCTATAAATATAGAAACCTACGAAAAGAACCCTAGATGAGAAGTTCCGCCGCCGCAAGCCTCTGTAGCCACGAATAACCAATCGGGACCCTGTTCCGGCACCCTGCCGGAGGGGGAAATCATCACCGGAGGCCATCTTCATCATCCCTACGGTTTCCATGATGATGAGGGAGTAGTTCACCCTCGGGGCTGAGGGTATGTACCAATTGCTATGTGTTCTCTCTCTCTCTCTCTCTCTCTCTCTCTCTCTCGTGTTCTTGATTTGGCACGATCTTGATGTACTGCGAGCTTTATTACTATAGATGGATCATATGGTGCTTCTCCCTCTCTATCTTCTTGTGATGAATTTAGTTTTACCTTTGATGTTGCATTATTATCGGATTGAATACTTTTATGGATTTGAGAACACTTGATGTATGTCTTGCGTGGGATACCCATGGTGACAATGGGGTGTTCTATTGATTCACTTGATGTATGTTTTGATACTCAGCTCGCCAATTCCCGAGGTGACATTGGGTTAATCTATGCATAGGGGTTGATGCACATTTTTGTCCTTGTTTCTCCGGTAAAAGCTTGGGGCTCTCTTTGAGATTGTTTATGTTGGATTGAATATTATGAGTCTGAAGTTGTTTGATGCATATCGTATAATTGACCCATGGATACTTGTGGTGACATTGGAGTATCTAGGTGACATTAGGGTTGATTGATGTGTATCATGTGGTGTTATTTTACTATGAACTCTAGGGCTGTTTGTGACACTTATATGAATAGCTCAATGGATCAGAAATAATAACTTTGAGGTGGTTTCATACCCTACAAGCAATTTCATCTTATGTTCTCCGTGATAGGAACTTTGTAGTGACTCTTTGTTGCATGTTGTGCTGGTTGTTATGTGATCCAAATATGTTATCATTGTTGAGAGACTTTGCACTAGTGAAAGTATGAACCCCATGCCTTGTTTTCAAGCATTGCAATACCGTTTGTGCTCACTTCTGTTACTAGTTACCTTGCTGTTTTTATATTTTTAGATTACAAAATCCTATATCTAATATCCATATTACACTTGTATCACCATCTCTTTGCCGAACTAGTGCACCTATACAATTTACCATTGTATTGGGTGTGCTGGGGACACAAGAGACTCTTTGTTATTTGGTTGCAGGGTTGTTTGAGAGAGACTATCTTCATCCTACGCCTCCCACAGATTGATAAACCTTAGGTCATCCACTTGAGGGAAAATTGCTACTATCCTACAAAACTCTCTGCTTGGAGGCCCAACAAGAGTCTACAATAAGAAGGTTGCATAGTAGACATCGGTCTTCCAATGTCTGGTCGTTACAATTGCTTGATGGCGATCATTGATAAGTTATCAAAGTATGGCCACTTTGTTCCTCTGCATCACCAATTTACTGTTGAAACTATTGTTGAAGCATTTATGAACTCTGTCTACAAAATCCATGGCATGCCTCTGTCAATTGTGTCTGACCGTGACAAAATCTTTACTAGCAAATTCTAGAGTGAACTGTTCCAAAAGTATGGTGTGTTGCTCTGCATGAGCTCCGCTCGTCATCCATAGTTTGACTACCAAACTGAACGTGTCAACCAACAGGTAGAATGTTTCTTGCGTTGTTTTGTCAGTGGGCATCCATGTCATTGGGCAAAATGGATTTATCTTTGTGAATTCTGGTACAACACAAACTGGCATTTTGCTACGGGCAAGACACCATTTGAGATCATCTGTGGGCACAGTTCGTGCCATTTTGTCCTATCTGCCAACGATACAATTCAGTCATCTGACCTGCAACAGTGGATCGAAGAGCGAAGTGTGGTCCTGGCGTCACTTAAGCAACATTTACTTTGCTCACCATAGTGGATGAAGAGTCAGACAGACAAACATCACACTAATCGTGTCTTTGTAGTGGGTGATTGCGTCTTTCTTAAAATCCAACCCTACTTGCAATCGTTAGTGGCTCCAAGAGCCAACCATAAACTGACATTTAAGTTCTATGGATCGTTTGAAATCCTAGAGCAAGTCGGAGAGGTGGCATACAAGATAAACCTACCTTGACTAGCAAAGTGCACCCAGTTTTTCCTGTTTTCCCTGCTCAAGAAGGTTCTTACTCTAGACTGTGAGGTATTATCTCGACTCCCTTCACCTGATGATCAATTTTAGTGTCTAGAGCAGATACTGCAGTAGCACGTCGTTCGGCGCGGGTCAGACTCCATTCTCCAAGTACTAGTCAAGTGGAGTGCCTTGTCTGGCGATATGGCTATTTGGGAAGACAAGCTGACGCAGCTGCAAAAATTTCCGAGGGCACCGGCTTGGGAGCAAGCCATTTCTAAAGGAGGAGGGATTGTCAGTGATCCAAACAAGCGCCAAACGACAATTCAAACTGAAGCACGGCCCAAGAGGCAGCCTCTCCTGCCAGCTCGGCTCGCTCGGCCAGAATGGGCCTAACTAGCCTAGTACTTATATTGTACATTGGTAGGCAGGAGGTGGGTGGCTGGCAAACGGCTAGTTGTAAGGTGTGCATGCGAGTAAGCGTATAGTAGTGGCTCCCGCCTCCACCAATTCCCCTTCTGGTAATCGAATCCGCCATGAGGGAGTGAATTCCGAGATTGAGACCTCACATAAGCTAGCTAGCAGCCTAGCTTGATGGGAACTGTACCAGGTACATCTATAATATTATCTACACCAGACAAGACTATCACTATAATCATCATCATCATTGTAACACCCCGAGAATCGTGCTATAGTGATCTCCCCTTTAATGATGCCATGTCATCATGTTTTTCAGACTAAATTGCCACTTGATGAAAATCAAAACCAAATTCCATTTGAAATACAAGTTGAATATTTACTTCTTCTGTCATGCAAACTAAAATGTTTGTGATGTTGCAAATAATCCCCAGGTATTTGTCATGATGAAAAAAACCTCTTCTGGATTTCCAAAATCCCCCTGGGATTTAATGTAGTGGTCCAACAACATCTTAATGAACCTTTTAAATTCAAACCCGATTCCAAAATTTTCAAAATGACCTCAAACTTTTTGTGGAAGTGTCAAAAATTGCATTACAAATTATGAGCCAAGTTTCATATTTTGAAAAATCTTTTTGATAGCTTAACTAAATAGAAACATTGCCATTTAAAAAAAGCAGAAAGCAAAGAAGGAGAAAAAGAATAAGAAGAAAGCCCCTGTGCACTTGGGCCATCATCTCCACTATACCAGGCCCAACCCACCAACCGGTTTCTCCTTCAACCTCCTGTTCACAGGAGGCTCGGTGGCTGCCACGCGCGCGACCACGCCCTGGATCGGGCACGTGCTGGCCATCCGCTGCATCCTTGGCCTTCTACAAGTGCTCCCCGACCACCCAGGAAACCCTAGATTGCCTCACCCACTCTTCCTCGCTCGTGCTCGCCCTTTCTCCCCACTGCCCGAGCGCGCCTGCGCTGCCTCGCCCGGCGTCGATCCACGGCCACCAGCGTCCATTCACGTCCCCGCCAAGCCAGACGTCTCCGCCTCGTTCGTCTACACCGACCACCAATCGCCGTTGAGCTCGGGAAGGACTGCCCTGACGGAATCAAGCTCGACGCCGACTTCACTGTCACCGGCGATCTCCGATGACCTCGACCTCCTTCTGCGCTCCCGATCACCCAAGGGCCATCTTGTGCCGCTCGGTGAGTGTTCCCCTCTCCCCTGGCCTCTCGCTTGCTCGCGCGCGTGCTAGGACGACGGCCTCGCACGGAGCCGTGAGCTCACCTCCGCTGCTCACTGCACCGCCGTGGCCACTGCGAACACCGACCGCACTAGAGTCCTGCTTCATGTTCCAGGGCTTCCTAGGGACAGAACATGCCTAACCCCATCGCCTGTTGTGCCCTGCGTCGATGAGCTCAAGCTTGTCCGAACACCACTGATGCCGGCCATGCTTGGTCCGGCCAGCTCCGACCGCTACAACACCCACCACCACCACCGTTCAATGCGCGAGCTCTTCCGCTCCCGAATGAGCCAAACGCCGGGTCCGGAGACCCCCTGTGTGAGAAACCCGACCACCTGCAGATGCACGCCGCTGCAAAACATGCTCGTCGGAGTTACTCCCACGACGGCGTCGATGTGGCCCATGTCGTGGTATTTCCTCGACATATGCCAAGGGATGGCTTATCATGTGCGGGGACAAGAGTATGTTGCTGGGCTCTAGAAGTGGGAGTAGGCAAGACCTCGAACGCTGACGGATCTTACCCAGGTTCGGGGCTCTCCGTGGAGATAACACCCATAGTCCTGCTCTGTGGGGTCTCCGCATGATGACTATGATCAATAGAGTAGCTACAAGAGTGCTCCTTGAGCTGGTTCGGCTAGAGGAAGAAGAAGGCAAGGCCTGTGATACCTCTTCTCTAGCTACATGGGTGTGCGGTGGCTGGGATGCCGAACCCTTTGCATGGGTGTGCCTGGGGTGTTTATATAGGCCAACCCCCAGGGGTACAATGGTAATCTGGCTGGGTGTATGACCCTACCGCCAGTGTCTCTAGGATCCGGCTTCTCTGCCAACCTTTGGGACCCGCCGACTGCCGTGAACTCGGCCGACAGGTAGGGCCCACCGTCCCCAGGCCAGGAGGGCTGTGCTGCACTATAGCCTCTCCTCTGATGACGGCAGCTTGGTCGGGGGCATATGGCTACAGTGCCACCGCCTGGCGGGCAATTACTGTAGCCACACCCCGTCCCTTTAGGTTAATGGCGCACAAACTACAAGGGGAGGGATGGACGCCTGCTAAGAGTCGGCCTCTCTTTGCTGACGCCCGCTCTGGCCTCGCCGTCTTCTGGCGATATGCGGACAGGTGGGGCCTGCCGCCTGTGGGCCATACCGACCGCCCGCCGTGGGAGCATGACCCTGTCTGATATAGGCGACGTAAATGGGCCATGTGGCCACAATACCGTGTCAGGTGAGAGGTGTCCTCTTGGTAAACCCATACTGTGGCCACGTTCTGCCCTGGATACGGGGATAGTAGGTCGCACTGTAGCCACGTCCCATCTTGTCATAGCAGGTGGGTGCAAACTTTGACGGGGCGAAGGGCTGCCTAGTAGGAGTCGGCCCACGCCCTTGCCGCCTTCTGAAGTGAGTCTCCTTCTTGGGCTCCGCCACCTTCTAGGAGGCGGTCCTTTGGCACTAGGCGGCCACATGGGCCAGCCTTGCGACCAGTCAGACCGAGGGGTTAGGCCAGCCCCGATGTCTTAAAAAGTGTTGAAGTGTTGATGAGGCTACCCAGGGTCTATCCCCCCGTCAGTAGTCCCCGAAGCTAGTGAGGCTCTACGGCTTCGGGTAGCCGGAGGGCCTTAGCAGTTTCCCTCCGAAGTTATTTTCACCTTCTGCTCCACCCGGCTTGAGAGGAATCGGACGCCAGGAGCCGGACGTGCACTAGTAGAAAAAGGGTCAAATCTGAGACACATTAGTACCGATTTGCATGAGCCGGCACTAATGTGTCCATTAGTGCCGGTTCAAATGACTAGGCGGGAGGAGATCTTTAGTATCGGTTCAATGTGAATATTTAGTACCGGTTCGTGCCACGAACCGGTATTAAAGGTGCTGGCCAGGCAACAACATCTTTAGTACCGGTTCGTGGCACGAACCGGTAGTAAAGAGGTTGTGGCAGGGCTATTTTTAGTCCCACCTCGCTCCCCTAGCAAGATTTTTACCACCTTAAATATGTTACTTCTCAAACTATCACAAGTATTTGGTCTTCATTGAACTCTATGTGTAGGATCTGTGGCTGCAATAGGAGTCTTCGCCGGTTCTTAAATCGGTGGTAGATTCCTATTGAAAAATTAGATTCTATACAAAAAGATCATTGATGATCAATGTATTTTTTATGTACTTCTCTGTAGCAGTAGCACGTTTTGGCTGAAAGGCGGTACTGATCAATGTATTTTTTCTGTGTTTAGATGCACAATTTAAATATTTTACTTCTCAAACAATCACAAGCATTTGGTCTTCATTGAACTCTATGTGTATAATTTGTGGACTCAATATGAGTCTTCACCGGTTTCTAAACCATTGAGGACTCATATTGACAATTCAGATTGTACACAAAAAGATCATTGATAATCAATGTATTTTTGATGTATATTTTTACATGTTTACGCCCTCACTCTCTCCAATCACTCGGTCCCCCCCTCAACCCCCCGCGACGTCATCAATTTTCAACACGTTCTGACATCATTTGCCGTTTTCAGTAACCGATTTGTTTTTATCAGAGCTAAATGACCGTGAAATTGAAAATCACAGCAAAAAAAAACTACTCAGAAATAAAGCAGAAAAGAAAAAAAACTATATAAAAAAATTACTCCAAAATAAAAAGAAGAAAATAAATAATGCAGAAAAGAAAAAAACTATATAAAGCAAAAATATTCACAAAGAAACTAAATACAGCAAAGAAAACTACTCACAAATAAATATAAGAAAATAAATAATGCAGAAAAGAAAAAAACTATATAAAGCAAAAATATTCACAAAAAAACTAAATACAGTAAAGAGAACTACTCAATAATAAATAGAAGAAAAAAATAAAGCAGAAAAGAAAAAAACTATATAAAAAAGAGTTGGGGCGCTGCCCGGTGGGCCTGCCAGACCTAGGGTCTGCAAATTCGGGCCCAGAAGGGCCGGCAGGCTCGTAGGGAAGTGCGCCCTAGTTAGGCCCAGAAGCCGGCTATATAGAGGAGCTCGAAAGGGCAGCCGCGGCTGGGTTTATAAACCAGTGCGGTTGCCCTTCGCTCGGCGAGGTGGGACTAAACATAGCGCATCGTGGGTGGCAGCGCACACCCATTAGTACCGGTTGGTGGCTCCAACCGGTACTAATGGTTGTCCTTTAGTACCGGTTGGTGGCACCAACCGGTACTAAAGGCCCTCGTTTCCCGCCGCTTGGGCTGGCCAAAATTGGCCTTTAGTACCGGTTGGTGGCTCCAACCGGTACTAAAGGCCCCTCCTATATATATGACACTTACAAAAAATCAGTTCCATCGACACTACTTCTCTCGCGCGACATCTATCACGCGCCGCCGCCGCCGCCCCTGCCGCCCTCAATCGCCGCCCCCGCCGCATGTCATC
>NC_041386.1:660592161-660642098 GCF_002162155.2 Triticum dicoccoides | reverse complement strand
TAGTTTATTGTTAGTAAGAAAATTTAGATATATGAGATTATTTGAACTAGTTGAATTAATATAACTAGTTTGTTTTTAGTAAATGCTTAGTTGAACTAGTTGAATTAATATAACTAGTTTATTTTTAGTAAGAAAAAATAGATATATGAGATTATTTGAACTAGTTGAATTAATATAACTAGTTTATTATTAGTAAGAAAATTTAGATATATGAAATTATTTGAACTAGTTGAATTAATATAACTAGTTTATTTTAGAAAGAAAATTAATAAAACAAGTTTATTTTTAGTAAATGCTTAGTTGAATTAGTTGAATTAATAGAACTAGTTGAATTAATAGAAGTTATTGAATTAGTTGAATTAATTGAATTAGTAAGTGTTTAATGTTTCGCCTATATGAACATAGGAAATGTCGTCTGACAACGAAAAATATTTCATTATGTGCGAATACTGTGAAGACTAGCGCGGCCTGTGCGACAGAAATTTCCTTGTTGATGATAGACGATTCAGCATCAAGCTGGATGAGACCTTCGAATTCGATACAGTAAGTCACAACGGCAAGTCTATTTTCGTAATTAAGCATGACTTATATATGCTTCATTTGCCTGGCTTATAATTTTTAATTTTCACTATTCTACTAGCGCATCCCCTGCCATGCAAATTTTTTTGTCGTGGATAAGATAGGTTTCAATGCTATGGAAACTATGGAGGTAAAGAGAGTTTACCTTACAATTGAGCATGGTTATACTTTCAACGTCAAAGTATACAATGCAAATACGTACACCTATTTTGAATGCAAAACTTGGCAAGCACTATGCAAGGCTTATGCATTTGAGCCTGATATGGTTATCACCTTTGATATTCGTCCGTAAGATGACATTGAAGGTAATAGAGACATATGGGTTGATGTGCAGACGCCTCCAGTTCTACCATTATGTGAGTTCTTCTCAACTATGATTTTGTCTTCGATATTGCTTATTCAAAAATAATTGACAACGAATTTCTATTGACAGCTTATTTCCATTCAAGAAAACATGTCCGACGCTTGGTAGATAGGACCTACTACTATCCCGGAGCTGAACTAAACTACAAGGAGATAAGTCATTATGTTTCTTGTCTTGAGGATCTTCATACTATCAAGACAAATTTTCTTCCTGCACTTAGAAATGTTAGTACTCAAAACGTGCGACCAATAGTGATCGTATTGAACTACGGTCACATCTATTTAGGAATGATGGTAAGATTTTTACTATTTGTACTCAGTGCATCTTTTGCATACATAATTTTTTTCCTAAACTTTCATTGCTAAGTATATTAATTAAGTACTATACAATGTTCTTCAACAGGGACTCCCGATGACAGTTGTGCCTCCGGGGATCGAGACTAAAGCTCGCATGTCAATTGTTAGCTTACGGCCAAGATATCCTGCATTGCACATGAGTGCATTCAGGATTTCTAGAAGCGATGAATGCTTAATAGTGAAAGATTGGAGGAAAATTGTTAACGATCGCAGAGAAGTACTAGGGGGCAGCAATGAGAAGCGCAACCCACGATTAGGAGACAGGTTCATCTGCATACTCCAGTATGATGAATCAGGAGAGCTATACATGTTCTATGGTATTTTACCTGAGAGAGAGCAGCATGAGTGATTTAGCTAGTTCATGCTCTTAGTACTTGTCCTTTCATGTCCGTGTTCTTCGTTCTGAACTTAATCTCAAAGAGTGATTTGCTTTTGTGGTGTTATGAACGCTTATATATAATATCATGACAATCATGTTGAACTCAATGATATTTTTGCTTCTGGTACAAGTGAATGTTTCTTCTTTAAGCTAGTGTTGGTGGTGATTAGATAGCGGTAATGACTATGATGATTAAATAGTGATAAATGATGACTACGATGATTTTTAGCTAGCTAGCTAGAGTATATATATATACTCATGTTCATGATATGATGCAAGAGTTTATTTTATATTAATATGATGATGATGATGATGATGATGATGTTGAGTTATTATATCGTTTAATGAAAGAAACCGCAGATTAGTTTCAGCTAGATGGATCCTACATAAGTGATCAAGTATATGCCATATCCATATATATTATACTTGATCACCTAATTAGGTGATCAAGTATAATATATATGGATATGGCATATACTCGATCACTTAGCTAGTAGCTAGATCCAATGCATCCAGTCGAAACTAATCTGCGGTACTTTCACCTAATGATTTAACAACTCATTGTAATGTAAAACAATCACTAAATTAAATTGAAAACACAAAATTAAAGGAAAAAATAAAAAAACACCCAAACATTTAGTACCGGTTGGTGTTACCAACCGGTACTAATGTCCTACACGCACCCGGGCCTGACTCGTGACACGTGGTGGCACTTCAGCGCCGTTTTGTGACAAACCGGTACTAAGGGGGGGGGGGCTTTAGTCCCCATTCTTTAGTGCCGGTTGGCGAACCGGCACTAAAGGCCATTACGAACCGGTACTAAAGGTTGGTTCTGCACTAGTGGCGGCCACGTCCACCTGGTGGAATTCGAACTGGCAGGCGGGAGTTGGGGCGGCACCACGCGCCAGGCGCACACCACGTGGTGCCCGCAGGCCAGGCCGACCTGCCAGCCCACACGCGCGACGGGGCATCTCCGTAGGTTGGGGCCTGCCGCTTCAGGGCCTCGGCCCGTGCGTAGATCTGCTGCGGCCGAGGCGGGCGGTTGCCCTTCCATGGTGCCGTAACTGCGCCTTAACACGTAGAAAGCGCAGGGCCATGCGGGGCGTGGGGTGCAGTTAATCCCACGCCCGCACGTTGCTTCAGCTTCACCCCGCCGCTTATAAAGAGGAGGAGGAAGAGGGGGAGAGGCAGAACGCTCGTGTGCCCACTCCCACTCTCTCCTTTCTCCATCGCCGTCGCTGTGCTGCTCCGCACTATCATCGCTGACGCGCCGTGCGGATGCGTCCTTCGTTGTCGTTGCCTTGCCGCGATCGTCACCTCGTCGAAGCAGCCGCCCCGCTGCGGTCACCGCTGCGGTTCTACTGTCGCGCATCACCATTGCCTTCCTCTTGCTTCATTGCGGCGCCCTTCACCTCTCTTATCCGACAAGCTTTCCCTCGCCGGCCTTGCGTCATGGCGAAGAGCGAGTGGATGGGATCCACCATTCACCAAGACCATGTCGGTTTGCTCCATGCGACACAGAGGATACCTCTTCCCAACAACATGGAGGTACGCATTCCGGGGCCGGAGGTCTCACCGCAGCCGAAGGCGGACAAGTACATGGTTTTCCGCACCCATTTCCTCCATGCCTTCGCGCTTCCGGCTTCTGGCTTCTTGTGGGAGTTCCTCCATTTTTATCTACTGCAGCCGCACCACCTCACCCCCAACACGGTGGTGTGCCTCTCCGCCTTCATCTCCTTTAGCGAGGGGTACCTTGGTTCAACCGACTATCGAGCTATGGGGTAGATTCTTCTACCTCAAGCTTGGTACGACAGCGATGGACGAGCCGGCCCTGTGCGGAGCGTGCATGGCCGTGAGGCGCACGGGACCCGACACACGCTACCCTTCGGTTCCCCTGCATGAGTCGGCAAACTCTCGCAGAGGTCATTTTTCTACGTCTGGAATCTCCGGAACATAGACTACATCAACTTGCCACCTTAAGTGTCGGGGCCGCCTGCTGGGTCACGTAGCAACTGGCAATAGCAGCCGCCCAAGCGCCCGCTGCCATCCAACATCGTCAGCGTCCTCATCTGGCTAGGCGAGATGACCAGTCAGGAGGGCCTCCAGCCGGCCGACCTACTGGCCGGCTACATCATGCGCCAAGTGTCGCCGCTCCAGTTCCGACCGCACCTCATCTGTGAGATGAGTGACCCCCGGGATCCATGCCGGATGTCAACGAAGGATATGCCAAGGGCAGAGGTGGCCCTCCATGTCAACGACATAACCAACTGCAAGCTCCACGACGCCGAGTGGCGCATCGGTGAGGAGCCTTATAGCCGGGCCAACCCTACTCCGGTGGTAAGTGCCAAATACGACTATTCCACTCTTTACATTTCTTGCCCTTCTGACTTGACCAGTCGGCTTTTGTGACAGTGCTTCGCGGGCCAAGGCACGCTGACTCCTAGTCACGAATGGATGTCGGACCGCAAGGACATCGACGTTGAGGACCCCGAGCTAGGGGCAGCCACCATGGAGGAAGGCAGCGATGAGGAGGTAGCTGGAGGAGGAAACTAAGGAGATGGCGGCACCGGGGCAGGTGGCTCCGCAGGAGGCGGAGGGAGAGGAGTCGGTGATGTCCGATCTTGGCCGGACGATGACGAAGGCAATGATGAGCAACGCCCACCTGAGGGGGCCGGAGGGAGGAGCCGACACTTCTACGCTGTAGCTGGCTGCTGCACCTGTCAGGCACAAGCACCGCCAGGGGGCAGGTACGGCAGCCACCTGACCAAGAGGACCAAGAAGGCGGACACCACCAGGCAAGCGAGAGCCATGAAGCGGCAGGAGGCCCAGAAGGTGGCCGCCAGCCGGAAGGGCCCGAAGCCCTTGCCACTCACATCCGAGTTAGCATGCCCACCTTTTTGTCTTTACGCTTTTCTTCTGTCTTGGGGTGTTTCTTGATCTTCGCTTTTTTGTTGAACAGAGTGCCCTACGCCACCTCGCAGGCCTCGTCCGCCTCGGTGATGGACCCGGTGGACGGCTCTGCGGACACTCGGCGTCCAGATCCAGCTGCAGCCCTTCGGGAGGCACGGGAGAAGAAGGCCGTGGGAGGTGCATGAGGCTAAGGAGAAGGTGCGGGCCGACGCACAGGCGGAGGCGACGATGCAGGCGGAGGCCTGGGCCGCAGCGGAGGCGGAGGCGGAGGCGACGAGGAAGGCCTAGGCAGAGGCGGAGGAGGCGAGGATTGCCCTGGTGGATCCGTCCGGTGGCGGAGTCCCGAAGATTATCCCTCTCGGCCGACCAGAGGTGGAGGCGGAGAATCAGATGCCGCATTGAGTGGCAGGGGTCGATCAGTCAGCGCTGGAGCCATAGGTCCCCAACATCATCGTTCCTGAGGTGGAGGGGATCCAGCACGAACCAGCCGCCGGAGGACGGGGAGGTGGCGAGACCGCCTAGCTGGAGGCTCCACCAGCCGACGCCGGCCAGACGACGGGTCGAGCCCTGACGGTGCGCACTCCTGCGCGCCGGCGCGTAGTGGAAGCGGCGTCGGAACCCAGGAGATAGGTGGACGCCGCGTCCTTGAGCTCACGGAGGGCCAGAGCCGGGGCCACGAGTGCCGTCTCCTCGGTCCGGGTGGAGGAAGCTGGCCCCGTCGCCTTGCAATTGGCGGTGCAGGATATGGAAGACCGGTTCCTCGCCCAGCACGCCTCCATCCTGAAGGTGAGGGATGACATGCTGGAGACACGATCGATCGTCCGGGTATGTATACCTTCTTTTCGCTTCGTTGCCTTGTAGTTTGTCGTGGGGGCGCCCCAGCGCACCCACTAGGTGTAGCCCTCAAGTTTCGAGCCGACTGCTTAGTAGACGGGTTGGAACTCCAAGCTGCTTTGTTCATTTGTTGAGATGCATGCTGTTGTCGCAGGACCTCCACAACATGCGGGTGGCCGTGTACAATGCACAAAAGCAGACACTCGCCACCCAGACGTATAAGCTGGCTCATAGTCGAGGTGAGTATGCCATTTTTAGTGGGGGCATGCCAGCGCACCCACTGGGTGTAGCCCCCAAGATTCGGGCCGACTGCCGAGCAGTCGGACCGGATCTTCTCCGGCAGCTTGTTTTAGTTTCTGTCGAAGTAGATAGTTGACACCGCCTGCTCATTTTTCTCTTTGCAGCGGCCAATGCCCAGCTAGTCCAGTGCGTGGCCGACCTTGAAGGCAAACTCCAGGTCGTGAGGCAAGAGCACGACCAGGCGGTCTCCAAGCGGGACCGACTGGAGAAGGAGCTGGCGGAGCAGGCCGTGCGGCACACTAAGCAGGTCAAGAAGCTGGAGGCGGACGAGGCGGAGCTCAAGGTCGAGTTTGAGACCAAGCGCTCAAGCTGGGTCGAGAGAGAGAAGCTCCTCTATGGTGGCTACTCTGTGATTGAGGACCTGCTCGACGGTGAGCCCCCTTTTTTTCTGTTCCGACTTCTTTCCGCCTACTACTATCGGGTGCCGTCTTCTAATGCCGCTGACTTCTTTTGCGCAGAGTTCCTCCCAGGCCATTCCATCGCCGTTTGCATGGACACCGAGGCCGGGCGCGAGGCAGACCGACACGAGGGCAAGGAGATTCTGGGCGACCGGCCTTGGACCATGGGTGAGCAGCTCAAGGCAGTCCGGATGCGCCTCGAGCCGATGCACCGCCAGCTTCGCCAGCTTCAGTGCAACGGGTCTTAGGTCTTGGAGACCTTGTAGCCAGGCAGCCCGATTCCGCGGACTCCCAGTCAAATGGCCAGCTGGCTGGAGGTGGCGGTTCAGCAGCTTGACGCCTGGAAGATCTCCGCCGCACGAGCTGGCGCCGCCAAGGTGCTGGAGTTCGTCAGGGCCTGGTACCCTGGCGTGTGCATGTCGCAGCTGGTGACCTTCCGCCAGGAGGCGCTGCCGGAGCTGGCGGCGGAGAGCGAGAACATCACCATTCGGGCGTCTGCCCTTGCCGACTATGCCAACGTCGATGTCTTCTTCTAGGAGCGGGCGGATGATGGCGCCATTGTTCCCCCCTCCTGGTTCAGGTTGGACCCATCGGATGGAGAGGACTCGGTAGAGGAGATTGCCTCAAGCGATGAAGGCGACGAGGACGTCTTGGGCGAGGACGACAGCTACATTGCTCCAGATGGCGGAGCGACCAGCCGGAACCAGCCTAACCCGACACTGACTAGCGACCTGCCGGAGATTTCATCCGCCATCGCCGACAGCCGAGCCGAGTGAGGGAGTCCTGGATTAGGGGGTATCCGGACAACCGGACTATATACATCATCCGGACTATTGAAGCGTGAAGATACAAGACTCAAGACTTCGGCCCGTGTACGGATGGGACTCTCCTTTGCATGGAAGACAAGCTTGGCGATCCAGATTTATATTTCCTTCCTTGTAACCGACTCCATGTAAACCCTAGCCCTCTCCGGTGTCTATATAAAACGGAGAGGATGGTCCTTAGAAGGACGATCACAATTACAATCATACCATCATAGGCTAGCTCTTAGGGTTTAGCCTCTACGATCTCGTGCTAGATCTACTCTTGTACTACTCATATCTTCAAGATTAATCAAGCAGGAAGTAGGGTTTTACCTCCATCGAGAGGGCCCGAAACTGGGTAAACATTGAGTCCCTTGCTTCCTGTTACCATCAGCCTAAGACGCACAGCTCGGGACCCCCTACCCGAGATCCGCCGGTTTTGACACCGACATTGGTGCTTTCATTGAGAGTTCCTCCGTGTCGTTGCTTTGAGGCTTGATGGCGTCTTCAATCGCCAACAGCACGGTCTAGGGCGAGACTTTTCTCCCCAGACAGATCTTTGTGTTCGGCGGCTTCGTACTGCGGGCCAGTTCGCTTGGTCATCTAGAGCAGATCGACAGCTACGCCCCTGGCCACCAGATCAGGTTCGGAAACTTGAACTACACGGCGGACATTCGCGGAGACTTGATCTTTGACGGATTCGGGCCTGTGCCAGGAGCGTCGGACATTCATGACGAGCACGGCCTGGACCTGCTGTCGAACAATGCTCGGGACATCACCCCTGCAGTTGCCCTGGATCTAAATTCGTAACAGGTTGCGTTGCCCAAGGACGGAGGGGAGGACCCCGTCCCGGAGGCCGCATACTCATTGGCGGTAGAGTCAAACATAGGTCTCACCTCTGTAGAGGCCTGTAACCCCGGGCCCCCGGACTCGTATCCGGTTGTTGGTTCCGGTCCGCATACTCTCGAGCCAGCCGAGCCAGGTTGGGCTCCGGTAATGGAGTTTACCGCTGCGGACATCTTTCAGCACTCGCCCTTTGGCGACATGCTGAACTCATTAAAGTCTCTCTCTTTGTCAGGAGGCTCTGGGTCGAACTATGTCCGGCTTGAGTGGGAAGCAGGTGATGAAGGAATTCGCTGCCCACCCACCACCCACTTCATTGCCACAGTCAATGATTTAACCGACGTGCTTGACTTCGACTCCGAATACATCGACGGTATGGACGACGATGCAGGAGACGTACAGGAGCCACCGCTCACAGGGAGGTGGACAACCACCTCTTCATACGATATATATTTGGTGGACACTCCAAAAGATACAAATGGCGATGAGGCAATGGAGGATAACCCCTCCAAGAAGAAAGCAAAGCATGGGCGTCGCCAGCGCCGCCCGAATCCCCGCCAAGGCAATACCGGCACTGGAGACGAAAACAAACCGGACTGTGCCGATGATGAATACAACCCCGATCAGCCCGCCTTCGAGTAGGGCGAGCAGGATGATGGGCAGGACAGCCCAGACGAATAGGCGACGGATGGGTATCCGGAGGAGGACAACTACATGCCTTCCTCCGAAGACGAGATTAGCCTCGGCGACGACGAGTTCGGTGTGCCCGAGGACCCCGTGGAGCAGGAGCGCTTCAAGCGCCGGCTTATTGCCACTGCGAGAAGCCTGAAGAAGAAGCAGCAGCAGCTTCAAGCTGATCAAGACCTGCTCACAGATAGATGGACAAAAGTCCTGGCAGCCAAGGAATATGGACTCGAGCACCACACGGCTGACCGGCCGCCTAGAGGTCGGGATAAAACGGCATATCAGCCCGAATACCAGCCTGCACCCCCACGCCAGTTTACTATGGCCCGGGGCAATACTTAGGACCTGCGTGATAGATTGGATAACACCGCAGGACCGATCTACGGATCACGTGGGCGCGCCGCAGCACATGACGATGACCGTCATACCAGATACACTAACAGTAAATCCGGCCGGGCAGAACATAACCAGTCAGACGCAGCCGGACTGCGCCGCGACATAGCCCGGCACAGAGGCGCCACACACCCCCTTTGCTTCACTGATGAAGTGACAGATCACGAATTCCCAGAAGGGTTCAAACCCGTAAACATCGAATCATACGACGGCACAACAGATCCCGCGGTATGGATTGAAGACTTCCTTCTCCACATTCACATGGCCCGCGGAGATGATCTACATGCCATCAAGTATCTTCCCCTTAAGCTCAAAGGACCCGCCCGGCACTGGCTTAACAGCCTGCCCGCAAATTCCATTGGCAGTTGGGAAAACTTGGAAGACGCATTCCTTGACAACATCCAAGGCACATATGTGCGACCTCCAGACGCCGATGACCTGAGCCACATCACTCAACAGCCCGAAGAATCAGCCAGGAAATTCTGGACTTGGTTCCTAACTAAAAAGAACCAAATAGTTGACTGTCGGACGCCGAAGCCCTGGCGGCCTTCAAGCAAAATATCCGTGACGAGTGGCTCGCCCGACACCTCGGCCAGGAGAAACCCAAGTCCATGGCAGCTCTCACGACACTAATGACCCGCTTTTGTGCGGGCGAGGACAACTGGTTGGCTCGTAGCAGCTCTATGCCACATTCTGGCACTTCAGATGTCCGTGACAATAATGGCAAGCTATGGCGCAACAGACACAAGCGACGGAACAACGACGACAACAGCAAAGACACAGCGGTCAATGCCGGATTCAGCGGATCCAAAATCCGGTCAGTGAAAGAAGCCATTCAAAAGAAACAATCAGGGGCCGTCCAGTCTAGACCGTATACTGGAGCACTCGTGCCAAATTCATGGCACCCCGGACAAGCCAGCCAACCACACCAATAGAGACTGCTGGGTATTTAAACAGGCCGGCAAAATAAACGCCGAAAACAAGGACAAGGGGCTGCACAACGACGACGATGAGGAGCCCCGGCATCCGAAAACGGGGGGACAGAAGAAATTTCCCCCCCAGGTGAAAACGGTCAACATGATCTACACCACTCACATCCCAAGCGGGAACGGAAGCGAGCACTACGGGACGTCTACGCGATGGAGCCAGTCGTCCCCAAATTCAACCCATGGTTAGCTTGTCTGATTACCTTTGATCGTAGGGATCATCCTACTAGCATCCGTCACGGCGGCTCGGCCGCATTGGTTCTAGACCTAATCATAGACGGATTTCACCTCACAAGAGTCCTTATGGACGGAGGCAGCAGCCTGGACCTGCTTTACCAGGACACAGTGCGATAAATGGGCATCGATCCTTCAAGGATTAAGCCCACCAAAACCACCTTTAAAGGTGTAATTCCGGGAGTAGAGGCCCGTTCTACGGGCTCTTTAACATTGGAAGTGGTCTTCGGATCTCCGAATAACTTCCGAAGCGAAGAGTTAATCTTCGATATCATCCCTTTCCGTAGTGGTTACCACGCACTGCTCGGACGAACCACATTCGCTAGATTCAATGCGGTACCACACTATGCATACCTCCAGCTCAAGATGCCAGGTCCGTGCGGGGTCATAACAGTCAACGGAAACATGGACCGCTTTCTCTGTACAGAAGAGCATACTGCAGCCCTTGCGGCAGAAGTACAATGCGGCCTCCTCCGACAAACCACCAATCCAGCGACGACAACCTCAAGCACCATCAAGCGAGGTTGGAGTACCCCGCAACAGGATCACCAGGCACGCCAAGAGCACGACTAGCAGTCCAGCCTCCGCTCAAATCCCATCAAAGCAGCATTCGTGCCACGCGTACACAATTACGTACTCAAAATACCATGGGCACATGCGGAGGCGCAGTAGTGGCTCAGTCAACAGTGCGGTATAACCGCCACACACCTTCGTAACCTTTCCTTTTACCTTTCAGGACATTGCTTTAGTGCAGCTTCTCCAGAAGAGCCGGATTGTCGGACTTACATAGGAGAGAAAACCAAGGAGAAAAAAGGCTTTGCGCACAGAAGGAAATACCCAGGTGGAATGTATTTACGATCGCTATACCTGCTTTATCTATCTGTACGTAGCCTGCCACCGGATAGGGTATGTCAAATAATCCTATTTATCTCGGCTTAATGCATTCATTGTAAACATACGCTTAAATGTATTATTCATCAATGGGAGATCATATATAGCGTCAGCTTATTATTCTTATCTGAGCATTTTTTCTTACAAATGCTTATTTGATATTGCACCCATACACCTTGGTACATTCAGTTTGCTAGGGGCTTCTTATGGCACCCCATAATACGGCAAGACAAGTCCGAACACTTTCAACAGTGCGGCACCCCGAACTTATAGCATTATATGCATCAACTCCAAATCATGTCTTGGGTCTACAGTTGGGATAGCCCGGCTCCCTTGTTTTGGTGCCTTACGTTCCGTTATATTGGCTAAGGTAGTGAAGGGATAACTACTGCGATTGTGCCCCGATTCTACTCGACGAGCACCTCAGTAGAGAAAGCCGAAAACTGACCGACATGATGTGGCGAGAGCTGGTCGCTGTTCGAGAGGTCTTAAAATTCTTAAAGATTTTACCGCTTTAGGCGATAATTCGGCTTCGTCCGATTTAGGCGTATATAGCGCCCCAATTCGGTCTTCCGGATTCTAGGGGCTTTGCCGAAATTTGAAATTGTAGACTTCTATGGCTAAGTGAAGGTTATAAAGCCGCATAGTCCGATTGCCTTGTTCGCTGCGCTGGGCACCTCCTTAAGGGACCAAACATTTGGATAAAGAGTGTCCGGGTTTTCCACGAAGACCCCAGTACTAGTTACATGGGGGCGGAAGCCGACGACTGGCCTACTTTCAGAATTTTATAAACAACTGCACAGAAGGTAATATTTTAAATAACAAAAGCGCTACATAGCGCAAGTAACTTCGTCTTTAAATTACAAACATGACAGAAGTGAATTCATTCTAAAATTATATCCCTGGTACATTCATCGGCCACGAGGCGAGCGCCCTTCATAACACCATCATAATACTTCTCCGGATAGCGATGCTCCTTTCCCTCCGGCGGCACGACCATCATCAGCTTCTTCGCATCCAGCTTGCCCCAATGCACCTTCGCATGGGCAAAGGCCCGGCGGGCACCCTCAATGCAAACGGATCGCTTGATGACTTCTAGTCGCGGACAGGCATTCACCATCCGCTTGATCAGGCCGAAGTAGCTGGTGGGCAGGGGCTCACCAGGCCACATCCGGACTATGATATCCTTCATAGCCACTTCGCCCGCCCTGTGGAGTTCGACCAACTGCTTCACTTGGTCACTCAGAGGCGTTGGATGTTCGGCCCCAACATATGGGAGCAGAACAGCTTCTCCGTTGTGCCTTCTCGGCTTCGGCCTTGGTGTCTTTTATACCTACAAGGGCCTTCGCAAGCTCGGCCTCTTTCGCCTTAAGCTCATGCTCCATGGACTCGAACTTTTTTCCGAGCTCCTGGAGCTCTTCTTATACCTAGCCCACTCGGGCTTCTTGCTTTTTGCGCTCCTTGCGTTCCAAGGCCGCCTTGTGTTCGGCCTCGGACAACGCTTTCTTGAGAGGCGCCACTTCGGTGGTGGCCTCTGTTACCAAATCACGATGCTTCATCGTTAGCATAATCAAATTTTATCTACCATTCATTATATAAGAGAGGGGAATCATTCACCTTTGCTCTCTTCGAGCTGCCTCCTCGTGAGGTCAAGCTCTCCTTGCGCTTGCTCCAGGTCCTGTTTTAGTCCGGCGATCTCGGCCATACGGACCGCAACGGCAAGTAGCACAGCTTGCTTATTCACATTCAAACCTATTGTCACACTCCTGCGGATTATAATTGACCCTCTATTTGGTTTTTCCTTTCGAACACCAAACAAAGTATCAGGGGCTACTACCTATCGGGTGGTAATTTCACACATTTTTATTACTTACCTCAAAGCCTGTTAGTAGGCTAGTGCAAGCTTCGGTTAGTCCGCTATTGGCGGACAAAACCTTCTGAACCACCGCACGCATAAGAGTACGGTGCTCTTCATCCATGGAAGCGCCTCGAAGCGCTTCCAGCAGACAATCCGGCGCCTCGGGCGCAACGGAAGTCCTCGGCACAGACGGCTCTCCCTCCCTAATGAGGGGCTGCCGCCTGAGTCCGGAACCATTGAAGTCTCCGGAACCATGTTCGGTTGAGAGCCCGGCCTCCTGTGGCTCTCATCAACACGGTCCGCGGGGATCTTGAACCCCGCGTGTCCGACGTCTAGAATGCCACCTTGGGGCGCCTCCAGAGCCACCTCCCCCCGCTCCGGGAGCCTTTGGGATAACACCTCCGTGTCATCTGCAGGCTGAGAAGTAGTGGCCGTCGGAAGTGAGTTCATTGTCGAATCACTCAAGGACCCGTCCGAAGACGACACCTCGGGATGGACTTTGGCCAGACTGCATACAAGTTCGGTGTTATAACAAAACTATGAAGCAAAATTATGATGGAGTGCGAATACTTACGATCGCACTAGGGGCTTCTTCCTGGGCAGCCACCCCTCCTCGCTATCGGTGGCGGTGGCGGAATAGTCCGGAAGGGACACCTTTCCCTTCTTGGACGTCCCAGTCTCCCCCACCGACGCGGCCTTCCTCTTTTTCTCCCCCCCAATACGGGGAGGTGGAGTTTCTTCTTGTTTCCCCCCGCCTCTGCGGGAGGAATCTGCCTCGTCGTCATCGGACGACGAGGGTATGACGGCCTTGCGCCGGGGACCTCTCCTGGTCCCCTGGTCCGCCCTCTCAGGCCCCCCCGTCCTTTCCGGATGGGGCGGCCTCCTCTTCTTCTTCTCCTTCCCCTTCGGGGGGGGGGGGGAGTGTGCCTCGCCATCTTCGGACGAGGCTTCTGGCGCAACCTTACGCCGGAGACCCTTTCGGATCCCCGGGGCCTTCTTATCGGCCTTCTTCCCCGGTCCCTTGTAGGGCGCCGGGACCAGCATCTCCGTCAGGAGAGCAGTAACTGGACTTTCTGGCAGCAGAGCCGGACAGTCAATCTGCTCCGCTGTCTCCACACAATCCTGAGAAAATATGTACAATTACTTAAGGCTCCCCCATGAATATATTGGGAAGAACCGAATCCGATGGCAACCCGAGAACTCACCTGACTAGGAGGCCGCGCGGCGTGGAGCCCACGGTCCTCGGATATGTGAGGAGGTACTTCAGAGGCCTTGAACAACGCCTTCCACGCGTTTTTGTGCTTCATGCCGTAGAGCCCTGAAGTGTCTGGTGTTCGGCCGGGACGAACTCCCACATATTGAATGCCCGCCTTTGGCACGGCAGAATCCAGTGAACGAGTATGACCTGGATCACGTTGACAAGCTTGATGTTCTTGTCCTTCATGCCCTTGATGCAGTTTTGGAGTCCGGTCAGCTCTGTAGATTCTCCCCATAACAGGCCCTTCTATTCCCAGGAGGTGAGCCGCATGGGGGTTCCGGATCAAAACTTGGGGGCCGCCGCCCAGTTGGTGTCGCGTGGCACGGTGATGTAGAACCACCCCAACTGCCACCCCTTCACGGTTTCTGCAAAGGAGCCGTCGAGCTAAGTGACGTTAGGCATCTTGCCCACCATGGCTCCTCCACACTCCGCTTGCTGGCCGCTCACTATCTTTGGCTTCACGCAGAAGATTTGCAGCCACAAGCCGAAATGAGGCTTGATGCGGAGGAAGGCCTTGCATACGACGATGAACGCCGAGATGATGAGGACGAAGTTCGGGGCTAGATCATGGAAATCTAGCCTGTAGTAGAACATGAGCCCGTGGACGAAGGGGTGAAGAGGAAACCCCAGTCCATGGACGAAGTGGGCGAGAAACATGACCCTCTCGTGGGGTCCTGGAGTTGGAATGACCTGCCCGTCGTCTGGTAGCCAGTGCGCTATGTATGAGGCCAAGTATCCGGCCGCCCGAAGATTCGTGATATTCTTCTCCTTCATAGTGGAAGCCACCCACTTGCCTCCTGCTCTGGACATGTTTAGCTGTGCGGAGAAGACTTGGGCTAGGGCGCTGGAGATCGGGGAGGTGAGGATGAGCAAAGGAGGAGGAGGGCGTGGGTGAAAATGAGGATCCTTTATCCCTTTATAGAGGCGACGAAAGTGGTGCGCCTCCCCACTTGCCCGTTGGGAATCACTTACTTCCCAAGCACCACAATCGATGGCACAGTGGGATTACCCATACCCGTATTGATGAGAATCCCGTGATAAGGGGACACGATATCTGCTTTGACAAGACGTGTCAAGGAAACTGCCTCACAATACGCGCTGTGGCTGGTTGCGGAAAAACGGTTCGAATAATGACCTGGCCGTAATGACATATCATGTCGTCTAAAAAGTTGTCAGCTGAAGTATCATTCTCTCTACGGTGGTATGTGAAGATCATTTTGCAGATCCGGACATGATCTACGTGTTCGATAATAACCTTGGAGTATTCGAAAGGAGGACCCCGCCTTGCAATGCCGAAGACACGACTGCACGCCGAACTCATCGTCATTGAAGCCTGGTTGAGGGGCTACTGAGGGAGTCCTGGATTAAGGGGTATCCGGACAGCCGGACTATATACATTGTTCGGACTATTGAAGCGTGAAGATACAAGACTCAAGACTTCGGCCCGTGTCCGGTGGGACTCTCCTTTGCGTGGAAGACAAGCTTGGCGATCTGGATATTATATTTCCTTCCTTGTAACCGATTCCATGTACACCCTAGACCTCTCCGGTGTCTATATAAACCGAAGAGGATGGTCCTTAGAAGGACGATCACAATGACAATCATACCATCATAGGCTAGCTCTTAGGGTTTAGCCTCTATGATCTCGTGGTAGATCTACTCTTGTACTACTCATATCTTCAATATTAATCAAGCAGGAAGTAGGGTTTTACCTCCACCGAGAGGGCCCAAACCTGGGTAACATTGTGTCCCTTGCTTCCAGTTACCATCAGCCTAAGACGCACAGATCGGGACCCCCTACCCGAGATCCGCCGGTTTTGACACCGACACCGAGCTCCAGCAGCCGGAGGCCCCACCAGCTGGAGGTACGCATGCCGCCAACTAGCACGTTCAGCCCGAGGGGCCGTCTACCTAGGCGGCCTATTTATCTTCTTTCACGTTTTTTCTATTTTTGAGCTTGACAAACAATGCTAATTATGCGCAGTTGCACCCACTGGGGGTGTATGTTTAAACTTGATGAATGCAGGCCTTGGGCCTTTTGCAATGTACAAAGTTTAAATCCCCACATTATTGCATGTCTTGCCGGGTTCTAGCTTGAATTTTCCTTTCTCTCTTTGGCTTTTTTCTTTGCCGTGTAGCTTTGGCCGCCTCCCTGCCAGCTAAACAGCCGCTCTGCGGTCTGTGTCTGGGTCAGGGACTTGGTCGTTTTTAGAACGGGCAAATTACTTCAGGCGCATAGAGTGTAGCTAATTGAGCGAGAAGCTGGCCTGCCGGCTACTCGGCAGCCGGACGAGGGAGGCGAGAGGCCGGCTAGGCCTAAGTCGACATTTTCCTTAGTCGATTTCATCTGGATGGTGTTGCCGGCCTTTGGCTCTCTCCACTTGGACAGTCACGCTGTGAGCTGTGACTTGGAACGAAGAGAGGGATTTGGCATCGGCACACTACTAGTCGGCTCCGGCTGGTGCAAACTTAGGTCAAGGCGGCGAGCCCCCGGGTCGGCTGACTGGAACCCAGAAAGGGCAGGAAAATAAAGAGCTAAAAGCATGGCATAAGCTTAACTCATAGATAAAAAGGTAGCCCCCGAGAGCGCCTCGGGGGACCCGAGGTCTTTTACTTAATACAAAAGTTGGCATGGTACATACGCTCAAATCAACTGTAAAATGGGCGAAGCAGATTTGTGTTCCATGGCCACTCCATCTCTTCGCCGACTATGCACCGCTTGTGTGCCCTGGGCTTTTGGGCGTCGATGAGGTAGTACGAATCGTTGCCCAGGGCCTTGCTGATGATGAAGGGGCCTTCCCATGGTGCTGCGAGCTTGTGTTGTCCGGCTAATCGCTAGATCAAGCGGAGCACAAGGCTGTCTTCACGGAATGAATGCGGCTTGACCTTCTTATTGTGGTACCGGTGCAGGCTCTGCTGGTAGATGGCGGACCGGTTGCATGCTAGCAGCCGGGCCTCCTCTAGCAGGTCGACGCCGTCTTCTCGCGCCTCCTTTCCTTCCACCTCCGTGTACATGATGACCCGAGGCAAGTCGAACTCGATGTTTGTGGGGATGATAGCCTCGAGACCATACATGAGGAAGAAGGGCTTGAAGCTGGTTGATCTATTGGGCGTGGTCCGGAGGCTCCATAGGATGGTCGGCAGCTCGTCGATCCAGCAGCCGGCCGACCGCTGCAGCGGCTTGATCAAGTGGGGCTTGATGCCGGACAAGATGAGGCCGTTTGCTCACTCCACCTGGCTGCTTGACTGCGGGTGGGAAACGAACGCCAAGTCCAGTCGGATGCCCTGATTTGCGCAGAAGCGGGGCAAGGCGCCTTTGGCGAAGTTGGTGCCTTTGTCGGTGATGATGCTGTGGAGAACTCCATATCGGACGGTGATGTCGGCGATGAATGTGACAATAGTCGGACCATTCAGCTTCTTGATTGGCTTGGCTTCTATCCACTTGGTGAATTTGTCCATGGCGACCAGTAGATGAGTCATGCTGCCGCGTGCTGTCTTGAAAGGACCCACCATGTCCAAACCCCAAACGGCAAATGGCTAGGTGATAGGATGGTCTTGAGGGCGGAGGCCGGCTGGTGTTGCTTGATGCTGAACTTGTGGCACCCTTTGCACTTGTTGACCAACTCTTTGGCGTCGTCCAAAGCAGTCGGCCAGAAGAAACCATGGTGGGATGCTTTGGCTACGAGGGACCTGGAGGCGGCATGGTGGCCTCATTCGCCTTGATGGATATCCCTGAGGATTTCCATGCCCTTCTCTGGCTCCACGCACCACTGATAGACGCCGGTTACGCTCCGCCAGGTGAGCTCTTGGTTGACGATGGTGTAGGCGCCTGCTCTGCGCTGAATCTGATGGGCTAGCACATGGTCGGTTGGTAGCACGCGGCTCACCAGATAGTCGCGGATGGGCTGTGCCCAAGACAGGGCCACCACTACTATGAATACATCGACTGGTATGAGGGAGGCCCGATTGGGAGGCGGCGGGCTGGAGCCGGTCGCTCCTGGTGGTGCCGATGAAGTCCTGGGGCCGACTGCAGCAGCTCCCGGGCCTCTTGCTAGAATTCTTGGACCGGGTGCTGGCGCAAAGCCCCTGGGCCGGCGGGTGAAATCCTCGGGCGACTGCTGAATTCCCTGAGCCGGATCCGACTGCTCCGGGGTTAGCCGGTACAAAGATAGAGTTGGACTCTGGTGAGCGCTTAATAGATGGCTAGCGCAGGCACTCGAGGGATACGCCGGCTGGTATGGCTTTCCGGCTGGAGCGAATGCGGGCGAGGGCGTCTGCTGCGTCGTTGTCGGCTCGTGGTACGTGAGTGAACTTGCATCCATCGAAGTGCCCGCTCATCTGCTGGACGAGGAAACAGTAGCTTTACATGTTGGTTTTCTTGGCGTCCCAGTCACTGGACGACAGCTGGACCACCAAGTCTGAGTCACCGTACCAGAGGATACGGCGGATGCCGATTTCTTTGACCAGTCGGAGCCCAAAGATGAGCGCTTCATACTCGGCTACGTTGTTGGAGGCGGCGAAGTGGATCTACAATGGGTACTTCAGCTTGTCGCCTTTGGGGGAGTGATAACCCACAAGTACAGGGGATAACCGTAGCCTCTTTCAATAAGTATGAGTCTCCAACCCAACAAGGAGCTAAAGGCAGAACAAATACTCTCTCAAGTCCTATCTGCCACTGATACGACTCTACGCACGCTTAGTGTTCGCTTTACCTAGAACAAGTATGAAACTAGAAGTACTTTGTAGGTGTTGTTGGATAGAATTGCAAGATAATAAAGAGCACGTAAATAAAAAGTAGGGGCTGTTTAGATAAAGAAGCAATAATAGTAAATATAGCGAGTGTGGAAAAGTGGTGGTAGGAGTTGTGAAATTGTCCCTAAGCAATTGACTACTTTACTAGACCGATAGCAAGTTTTATGTGGGAGAGGCCACTGCTAGCATGTCATCCCTGACTTGGAATTCTATGTACTTATGATTGGAACTATTAGCAAGCATCCGCAACTACTAACGTTCATTAAGGTAAAACCCAACCATAACATTAAGATATATTGGTCCCACTTCAATCCCGTATGCATCAATTTCTATGCTAGGTTGAAGCTTCTGTCACTCTTGCCCTCCAATACATAGTCCTATCAACATACAACTAACCCTATGGTGTGATCCATGCGCGCACTCCTATGATAGGCACCAAAGGATAGCAACATAACCACAAGCAAATTAAACCAGTCATAGCAAGTCATCAATCACCGATAGGACAACGAAAATCTACTCAGACATCATAGGATGGCAACACATCATTGGATAATAATATGAAGCATAAAGCACCATGTTCAAGTAGAGGGTACAACGGGTTGCGGGAGAGTGGACCGCTGAATATAGATGGGGGAAGGTTTTGGAGATGTTGGTGAAGATGGCGGCGGTGTTGGTGTAGATCACGGTGATGATGATGGCCCCTGGCGACGTTCCGGCGCCACCGGAAGCAAGGGGGAGAGAGCCCCCCTTCTTCTTCTTCCTTGACCTTCTCCCTAGATGGGATAAGGGTTTCCCCTCTGGTCCTTGGCTCCCATGGCGTGGGACAGGCGAGATCCCCTCCGAGATTGGATCCGTTTCTCTGTCTCTCTCTGTTTCTGCGCTCCCAGATTATGCCCTTCCACCGTTTCTTTTATATCCGGAGATCCGTAACTCCGATTGGGGTGAATCTTTCGCCAGATTTTTCTCATAAAATTAGCTTTCTTGCAGCAAAAGAAGAGCGTCAACCGCCTTATAGGGTGCCCACGAGGGTCCAGGGCGCACCTGCCCCCCTGGGGCGCGCTCCCCCTGCCCCGTGCCCCTCTCGGGCACCATCTCGCGTTGATTTTACTTCCCAAAAATCATAAATATTCCTGCTCGTCCTCGAGTAGCTAAATGATAAAAAAGATACGATGGAGACATATCAGCATCCGCATGCTTAATTCCTGCTCGTCCTCGAGTAGGTAAATGATAAAAAAGATAATTTTTGATGTGGAATTCTACCTAGCATAATCTTGATCATGTAATCTAATCATGGCATGAATATTAAGACACCAGTGATTCAAAGCAATAGTCTATCATTTGACATAAAAACAATAATACTTCAAGCATACCAACCAAGCAATTATGTCTTACTGAAATAACATAGCCAAAGAAAGCTTATCCCTACAAAATCATATGGTTTGGCCATGCTTCATTTTCATCACACAAAGTGCTCCCATCATGCACAACCTCGATGACGAGCCGAGCAATTGGTTCATACTTTTTAACGCGCTTCAGCTTTTTCAACCCTCACCCAATACATGAGCACAAGCCATGGATATAGCACTATAGGTGGAAGATAATATGATGGTGGGGTTTTATGTGGAGAAGAAAAAAAGGGAGAAAGTCTCACAATGACGCGGCTAATCAAAGGGCTATGGATATGCCCATCAATTGATGTCAATGCGAGGAGTAGGGATTGCCATGCAACGGATGCACTAGAGCTCAAACTGGAACTAAGTGGGTGTGCATCCAACTTGCTTGCTCATGAAGACCTAGGGCATTTGAGGACGCCCATCGTCGGAATATACAAGCCAAGTTCTACCATGAAAATTCCCACTAGTATATGAAAGTGACAATATAGGAGACTCTCTATATGAAGAACATGGTGCTACTCTGAAGCACAAGTGTGGTAAAAGGATAGTAAAATTGCCCCTTTTCTTCATTTTTCTTTTTTTTTGGCGGGCTTCTTTGGCCCTCTTTTTTATTTAGGCTTCATTGGCCTCTCTTTTTTTATTTTTTTATTTTTATAGGGAAATGCTCTATAATGATGATCATCACACTTTTATTTACTTACAACTCAATATTACAACTCGATACTAGAATAAAGATATGACACTATATGAATGCCTCCGGCGGTGTACCGGGATGTGCAATGATCTAGCATAGCAAAGATATCAAAAAACGGACAAGCCATGAAAACATCATGCTAGCTATCTTACGATCATGCAAGGCAATATGACAATGAATGCTCAAGTCATGTATATGATGATGATGGAAGTTGCATGGCAATATATCTCGGAATGGCTATGGAAATGCCATGATAGGTAGGTATGGTGGCTGTTTTGAGGAAGATATAAGGAGGTTTATGTGTGATAGAGCGTATCGTATCACGGGGTTTGGATGCACCGGCGAAGTTTGCACCAACTCTCGACGTGAGAAAGGGCAATGCATGGTACCGAAGAGGCTAGCAATGATGGAAGGGTGAGAGTGCGTATAATCCCTGGACTCACATTAGTCATAAAGAACTCATATACTTATTGCAAAAGTTTATTAGCCGTCGAAGCAAAGTACTACTACACATGCCCCTAGGGGGATAGATTGGTAGGCAAAGACCATCGCCCGTCCCCGACTGCCACTCATATGGAAGACAATCAAAGAAACACCCCATTCTTCAAATTTTTCACATACCATACGTGCATGCTACGGGACTTGCAAACCTCAACACAAGTAATTCTCAATTTCACAATTACTCAACTAGCACGACTCTAATATCACCATCTTTATATCGAAAAACTATTGCAAGGAATCAAACATATCATATTCAGCGATCTACAAGTTTATGTAGGATTTTATGACTAACCATGTGAATGACCAATTCCTATCATCTCTCTAAATAGATATAACTGAAGCAAGAGAGTTTAATTCTTTCTACAAAATATCGTGCTCTAACAAATATAAGTGAAGCAAAAGATCATTCTACGATTAACAGTTTTCTATGTGAAGAGAAACAGGCAATCCAAACTTCAAAAGATATAAGCTAAGCACATGAAGCATTCTATAAAGCCATACTCAAAAGATTTAAGTGAAGTGAAATGAGCATTCTATAAATCAACCAAGGACTATCTCATACCAGCATGGTGCATAAAATAAAAGTGAAAACTAAATGCAAAATACGCTCCAAGACTTGCACATATCGCATGAACGAAACGAATCTGATAACATACCGATACTTGTTGAAGAAAGAGGGGATGCCTTCCGGGGCATCCCCAAGCTTAGACACTTGAGTCTCATTGAATATTTACTTGCGGTGCCTTGGGCATCCCCAAGCTTGAGCGCTTGCCTCTCCTCCTTTTCCTCATATCGAGACCTTCTCGATCAAACACTTCATCCGCACAAAACTTCAACAAAAAACTCGGTAAGATCCGTTAGTATAATAAAGCAAATCACTACTCTAAGTACTGTTGCAAACCAATTCATATTTTGTTTTTTTCATTATATCTACTGTAATATAGCTTTTCCATGGTTTAATCTACTGATAGAAATTGATAGTTTCATCAAAACAAGTAAACTATGCATCAAAAACAGAACAGTCTGTAGCAATCTGAACATTCACCATACTTATGTTACCCCACAAATTCTACCAAAATTAGGAAAAATAAAAAATTTGTACAGAAAGACAGTGCAAAAAGAATCAGGACCGTTTGACATTCCAGAAAAACATGTAAAATCGAGCACTACAGCCAAAGTTTCTGTCCTGCACCGTACAAACCAACAAGCATTGTAAACATCCTAAAGGCAAACCTTGGCACATTATTTTTATAATACAATGGAATTTTACAAGGGGATAATTATTTTTGTTGAAAATTTTCTGTAATTAAGATTCACAAAGTTTCCATGAGCATGAACAAAGTTCAAGGCTAGCTCCCACTTTAACAATGCTTATCTCTCTCACTTTCACTTTCCTTTTTGAAAAGTTTTTGGGTTCCCCCCTTTTTTTAGACTATATAAAAGCACTCAACAGAAATAAATGACTCTCTAAAACTTCCGGGTTTTCTCCCTGGCAGCGCTTTCTTTAAAGCCATTAAGCTAGGCATATAGTGCTCAAGCAATAGATCCACCCGGATCCCAAGGTATATCTAAGCCAATTTTAATTAACAATGATTTGTAATGTAGTAGTGAGCACAAAGTAACATATATCATGCAACAACGAAGTCTAACTCTCTTCCAATGCATAGGCATGTCATAAAAGAACAATTCATGCACACCAAGTAAAGGCCAATGCATAGTATAAGCAGTTTCTTGCAATTTTATCATATTGGAAACATAGAGAGGTGGAGATATAGTTCCTCTCTCATAATAATTGCAAGTAGGAGCAGAAAGCACATGCATATTATATCTATCAAAATCATCATGTGCAACGGTAAAATGCAACCCATCAACATAACCCTTAATAAGCGCTAACTTCTCCGATATAGTGTAGTTTGGAGAATTCAAAAAGATAATAGGACTATCATGCGTGGGTGCAATAGCAAGAATTTCGTGTTTAACATAAGGAACTATAGCAAGTTCATCTCCATAAGCATAGTTCATATTGGCATCTTGTCCACAAGAATAGCAAGCATCATCAAAAAGGGATATTTCAAGAGAATCAACGGGATCATAACAATCATCCTTCGGTAAGCACGAAGGGAAATTAAACAATGTATGAGTTGAAGAGTTACTCTCATTAGAAGGTGGGCACGGGTGATCAATCTGCTCTTCCTCCTTTTGTTCTTCACTCTCCTCATCATCTTTTTCATCCAATGAGCTCACAGTTTCATCAATTTCTTCCATAGACTCCTGAAAAATATTAGTCTCTTCTTGGATAGCGGAGACTCTCAATAAATGCATAAATATTGTAGTTATATTCATAATTTTCATACCAATATTTCAATATAGCATAATTTTCAGGCCTATAAACATCATCGTCTAAAGCTTCATACTTTTCAAACAAAGATTCAATTTCATAAGCACCCTTAAAAGCAACAAATTCTTCTATTTATTCCACATCATAGTAATCATATATACCATTAGAATAAGAAGCTAAGGTTTCATTATCATTAAATTTGCATGAAAAGGGAAGGTGTGGAGCATTCATCCTAAAGCAACAAGTAATATCATAGTTCAAGCATAGTTGCCTAGCATACCAACATAACATATGAATTTGATCCCATAATTGTTTCCCTTTTTGAGTCAAGCGATAATCCCTAAAGTATTCACGTTGATCCAACGTGTCTCCCACAAAAAAATTGAATGGGGTTTTCTCAGGATTATCAAAGTAGTACATAATTTCTTTCACATAACAAGCATCGAGGGTTTTAGGAGGTTCCCCATCTCCATGAGTAGCAAGTACACCTATTTTTTTGGTATTTCGTGTTCCATATCCATAACTAAAGATAGAGAACAACTAAGAACATCAAATAAAAATTACTTAGTGATAAAGCAAACAAGCACACATGAGAATATTCACCCCACGCTATGACTCCCCGCCAACGGCGCCAGAAAAAGGTCCTGATAACCCACAAGTATAGGGGATAATTGTAGCCTCTTTCGATAAGTAAGAGTGTCAAACCCAACGAGGAGCTAAAGGTAGAACAAATACTCTCTCAAGTCCCATCTGCCACTGATACAACTCTACGCACGCTTAGTGTTCGCTTTACCTAGAAAAGGTATGAAACTAGAAGTACTTTCTAGGTGTTGTTGGATAGAATTGCAAGATAATAAAGAGCACATAAATAAAAAGTAGGGGCTGTTTAGATAAAGAAGCAATAATAGTACATGGAGCGAGTGTGGAAAAGTGGTGGTAGGAGTTGTGAAATTGTCCCTAAGCAATTGACTACATTACCTGACCGATAGCAAGTTTTATGTGGGAGAGGCCACTGCTAGCATGTCATCCTTGACATGGAACTCTATGCACTTATGATTGGAACTATTAGCAAGCATTCACAACTACTAATGTTCATTAAGGTAAAACCCAACCATAGCATTAAGATATATTGGCCCCCCTTCAATCCCATATGCATCAATTTCTATGCTAGGTTGAAGCTTCTGTCACTCTTGCCCTCCAATACATAGTCATATCAACATACAACTAACCCTATGGTGTGATCCACGCACGCGCTCATATGATGGGCACCAAAGGATAGCAACATAACCACAAGAAAATTAAACCAATGATAGCAATTCATCAATCATCGATAGGACAATGAAAATCTACTCAGACATCATAGGATGGCAACACATCATTGGATAATAATATGAAGCATAAAGCACCATGTTCAAGTAGAGGGTACAACGGGTTGCGGGAGAGTGGACCGCTGAATATAGATGGGGGAAGGTGATGGAGATGTTGATGAAAATGGCAGCGGTGTTGGTGTAGATCGCAGTGATGACGATGGCCCCCGGCGGCGTTCCGGCGCCACCGGAAGAAAGGAGGAGAGAGCCCCCCTTCTTCTTCTTCTTCCTTGACCTTCTCCCTAGATGGGAGAAGGGTTTACCCTCTGGTCCTTGGCTCCCACGGCGTGGTAGGGGCGAGAGCCCCTCCGAGATTGGATCTGTCTCTCTGTCTCTCTCTGTTTCTGCGCTCCCAGATTCTGCCCTTCCACCGTTTCTTTTATATCCAGAGATCCGTAACTCCGATTGGGGTGAATCTTTCGCCCAGATTTTTCTCATAAAATTAGCTTTCTTGCGGCAAAAGAAGAGCGTCAACCGCCTTACGGGGTGCCCACGAGGGTCCAGGGCGCGCCTGCCCCCCTCGGGCGCGCCCCTGCCTCGTGGCCCCCTCGGGCACCGTCTCACGTTGATTTTACTTCCCAAAAATCATAAATATTCCAAAATAATTCTCCGTCCATTTTTATCCCGTTTGGACTCCGTTTGATATTGGGTTTCTGCGAACATAAAACATGCAACAAACAGGAACTAGCACTGGGCACTGGATCAATATGTTAGTCCCAAAAATAATATAAAAAGTTGCCAAAAGTATATGAAAGTTGTAGAATATTGGCATGAAACAATCAAAAATTATAGATACGATAGAGACGTATCAGAGAGGTGAGGACGATGCTGGCTCCCAAGCCGGTGCACATCTTCGAGTCGTCGAAGTGCATCCGCCAATGTGTGGAGTCCGGCGTAGGGGGCAGGTACTGGGACTCGGCCCAGTCGATGAGGAAGTCGACCAGTGCTTGGGACTTGATGGCGTTGCGAGGTTGGTCCGTGATGGTGTAGGGGGCCAACTCGATGGCCCATTTGACCACTCGGCCAGAAGCATCTCTGTTGCCCATGATCTCGCCCAAGGGGGCGGTGCAGACAACCGTGATGGAATGCTCTTGGAAATATTGCTTCAGCTTCTTGGCGGCAAAGTACATGTCATAGAACATCTTTTGGTAATGGGGGTAGTTCTGCTTGGAGGCGAACAGGACCTCGCTGAGGTAGTACACCGGCCTCTGGACCGGCTATACCTTGCCGTCTTCTGCATGCTCGACGACAATCATCATGCTGATGACTCGGTTGGTGGCGGCAATGTAGAGGAGCATGGGCTCTTTAGCAGCCGGAGCCTCGAGGATAGGTGGCGTGGAAATCATGCGCTTGAGCTAGAGGAAGGCGGTGTCCGCCTGGTCATTCCACTCGAAACAAGTGGTCTTCTTCATGAGCTGGTACAGAGGGAGTGCATTCTCACCCAGCCGACTGATGAAGCGGCTGAGGGATGCCAGGAACCCGGTGAATTTTTGTACATCACACAACTTGGTGGGTTTCTCCATCCACTCGATGGCCTTGATATTCATGGGTTGCACTCGATGTTGCGTTCTAAGACGAGGAAGCCAAGGAGCTGGCCGGCTGGTACACTGAAGACACACTTCTCCAGGTTAAGCTTGATTTGAAAGCCATGCAAGTTCTAAAAGGTCTCCTTGAGGTCTTCCATCAGGGTACCACGCTTCTCCGTTTTCAGCATAATGTCGTCCACATAGACGTGGGCATTGCGTCCGAGTTGTTTCAACAAGCACTTCTGCACACAACGTTGGAAAGTGGCGCCGGCATTTCTCAAGCCGAACGTCATGGTGATGTAGCAGAAAGCGCTGAATGGTGTGATGAAGGCAGTCTTCAGGCGAGCAACCGGATCTAGCTTGATCTGGTGGTAGCCCGAGTAGGCGTCAAGAAAAGATAGCAGCTCGCATCCGGCTATGGAGTCAATTACTTGATATCCGTGGCAGAGCAAATGGATCTTTAGGACATGCTTTGTTGAGACTGGTGTAGTCGATGCACATGCACCACTTGTTGTTCTTCAAGACTAGGACCGGGTTGGCTAGCCAATCCGGGTGGAACACTTCCATGATAAAACCAGCTGCCAGAAGCCGGGTGATTTCTTCACCAACGATCCTTATCTTCTCTTCTGAAAGGCGGTAGAGGGGTTGCTTGATCGGCTTGGCATCCAGCCTTACATGCAGCTTGTGCTCGGCGAAATCCGTTGGGACACCCGGCATGTCTTTGGGGTACCATGCGAAGATGTCTCGATTCTCATGGAGGAAATCGACAAGCTCGCCTTCCTATTTGCCGTCGAGGCCAGTGCCTATGACATCAAACCTCTTCGGGCGCACCGGGTCCAGGGCATCCGCTTGGTTTCTTTGGCCAGATGGAAGGAGGCCCCTGCTTCCGTCTCCTTGGGATCAGTCGGCACAGCCGACTTCTTGCTGTCCATGGCAACCATCCCGTCAAGGAGACGCTTTTCTTGAACAACGACGAGGGACTCTACCAGCCGGCTATAGGCATCGGTGCAATCTAGCGACTTCTGGTAGTCGTCGGCAATGGTGATGATGCCCTTGGTGCTCGACATCTTGGCCAGGTATGCGCAATGTGGGACCATCATGAACTTAGCCAGCGTAGGATGGCCCAAGAGCATGTAGTAGGGGCTGTCCAAGTCGACCACCTCGAACCAGATCGGTTCACGGCGGAAGTGGTCCCAGTTGCCGAATAGGACATCGATCTTGATCTTGCCAGTTGGACAGCAGGAAAGGCCGGGAACTATGCCGTGGAAGATGGTCCGGCTGGGCTGAAGCTGCTTGGCCTTGATGCCCAACTTCTCCATGGTCTCGCGGTATAGGATGTTGATGCTACTGCCGCCATCTATCAGAACTCGGCCGAACCGGCAGGACCGCCTCTCCGTTGTAAAGGTTGATTCAAGCACCAAGGTGTATGATCCCGGAGAGGGCATGACGGCCGGGTGGTCAGCTTGGCTCCAGTTGATGGGCCTCTCGGACCAGTGCATGCGGGTGGGAACCTCTGAGCTAACAGCATTCACCTCTCGGTGCTGCTGCTGTCTGTTGTGCATGTCGCTGGCTTCACTTGTGAAGACGGCGTAGGCGGCGTGTTCGTCAGGGAACTCATCTTGGATGGCACCGATAGGCTGAGCTGCCGGTTGTTGAGCGGTTGGAGCCGCCAGACCGGCTGGTGGGGGAGGCGGGAGCGCCTCTCCCTTGGCGATCCAAGCAAGCCAGTTACATTTTCGAGTGGTGTGGTTTGATGGGTTTGCACCGCTATGGAACTTGCACGGGGCATCGAGGGCCTGCTCGAAAGAGAAGGCACGCAGCCATGCTGCCTTGCCGCTTCGCTGACGCTTGGGGGCGGGCTGTCCAGCCGGCTGTTGGAAGCCGGCAGCTCGGCCTTGTGTTTGTTGTCGTTCTACTCGCGCCGATTGGTGTCACGTGCCGGCGTTTAGGGAGCCGGAGGGAGCACCTTCCCGTAAGCGTCCACTCGGAGTTCTTATTTCATGGAGGAGTCGGCCATGGCGTACTTGTCCGCTATGATCAGCAGTTCATCTAGGGTGGCCGGCTCATCGCAGAGGAGCTTGTGCTTGAGTAGGGTGCCTTCTCTGCACCCGACGGTGAAGTATTCTATGGCCTGCACCTCGTGCACCCCTTCGCAAGAGTTGCGCAGCTCACCCCAACGCGTTAAGTAGTCGCGGGTGGACTCAGTCGTACCTTGGACGCACATGGAGAGTTGGCGAGGCTTGGGCGCCCGCTTGTAGGTGCTGGTGAAGTTGCGGACGAAAACGTCTGAGATGTCCAGCCAACTGTTGACGCTATGTGGTTTGAGGTTGTTCAACCATGTCCGGGCCGTGCCTTGGAGCATGAGCGGAACATACTTTACGGCAATGCACTTGTTGCCGTTTGCTATGTTGATGGCCGTGGAGTAGTCGGCCAACCAGTCCTCCGGCTTCATGGAGCAGTTGTACTTGAGAGTGTCCCATGGGAGCGAGAACCCTTTGGGGAAGGTCTTGTTGCGGATGCGGGGCCCAAAACAAGATGGGCCAACTGCATCTTCTTCTTCTTCCGCCAAGGACCAAGCAAGTCGGTTGATCCGGTGGCGGGCGTCATTCTCTCTGACTCCTTCGTGGGGGCCCAAACGGCCTTCAAGAGTCGGATGCTCAACAGGCGACGGCGAAGCGCGCCTCTCCCTGCGCGGGGGAGGCGGGAGGTCGTCTGCCGTTCCACTGCTCGTGGGCGCCATCTCGACCGCGCTCGATCGTGATGCGGGTGCGCCGTCTGTGGCTAGCGGCTGGCTTGTGATCTCTCCGACCATGAGCGCCACCCATCGGGGACCGGGAGGTCGCCCCATGCCCGCGGTGAGGGAGATGATTCTCGTCTTGCACGCCAGGTTCCACCACGCGGCAGTTGGCTTGCTGTGCGGCAGCCGCGTCAAGGAGCTGCTGGAGGCGCTCCATCATGCAACACTTCTCGTCGCCCTGCAGGTGGTCTATCTCGTCTTCTGCCGCCTGGACGACATGCAAGTTCTCCATCGGGGTGGCGTAGACTGAGCGGTCGACTCCCAGCATGCCGGTGATGGCTGCACCGCATTGTCGGATCGCGCCTAGTCGGTTGGGCTCACCAGCAGCCGGCATGCCGCCTACGGCGCGGTCGATCTCGCGCTGGTAGGGCTCGGTGAGGCGCCTCATGACGGCCAACTTGTTGGTGCTGGCGAGGAGCGAGATGCGGTATGATTCCAGCATCACACCATCCAGACCTGCCTCGACCGAAGCAGACAGGCCCTGCAGCGTCGCCTGCAGCAGGTCTCAGCCTGCTCCGGCAGAGGCTCCATCGTGGCTAATGACCAGCACCTCCATGACGGTGATGGCGCTGGCGTTGCTATCCACGGAAGGGAGCGGGTCATCGATGGTCTCCACGTGGTCGGGGTGGACATCAGCGTTCGCCGCGTGGGAGTCGATGAGCATCTCGACAGGTGGATCGGTGGAGCCGACGGACTCCAAGTCAGAGGCGAGCTCATGGGCGATGTGGAGCTTTCCGAGGAGGTCAATGAGGCATCTCTGAAAGATGGCTGATCCCGCGTCAGGCGCGGACTCGTCGGTGAGGCGGACCCCGCCAAGGAGATTGGAAAGGGAGCTCGTGGCGTAAGTGGCCTCCACGCTGCGCAAGATATTGGCACAAGCGCCATCCGGCGCGCCGGGCTGGCTGCGCTCGCTAGGAAGGAAGCGGGTTCCGTCCAGAATGTGTCTCCGACCAATGGTGCACCTTGCCCCATGGTGGGCGCCAAATGTCGTGGTATTTCCTCGACATATGCCAAGGGATGGCTTATCATGCGTGGGGACAATAGTACGTTGCCGGGCTCTAGAAGCGGGAGTAGGCAAGACCTCGAATGCCGATGGATCTTACCCAGGTTCGGGGCTCTCCGTGGAGATAACACCCCTAGTCCTGCTCTGCAGGGTCTCTGCATGATTACTATGATCAATAGAGTAGCTACAAGAGTGCTCCTTGAGCTGTTTCGGCTAGAGGAAGAAGAAGGCAATGCCTGCGCTACCTCTTCTCTAGTTATGTGGGTGTTGATAACACCCCTAGTCCTGCTCTGCAGGGTCTCTGCATGATTACTATGATCAATCAATAGAGTATCTATAATTTATGAAGTATTCATGCTATTATATTATCTATTTTGGATGATTAATGGGCTTTACTATACACTTTTATATCATTTTTGGGACTAACCTATTAACCGTAGGCCTAGCCCATATTGCTGTTTTTGCCTATTTCAGTGTTTCGAAGAAAAGGAATATCAAACGGAATCCAAACGGAATGAAACCTTCGGGAAAGTTATTTTTGGAACGGAAGCAATCTAGGAGACTTGGAGTAGACGTCAGGGCAGCTTCGAGGAAGCCACGAGGTAGGAGGGAGCGCCCTACCCCCTAGGCGCGCCCCCACCCTCGCGGGCCCCTCATGGCTCCCCTGACCGACTTCTTTCGCCTATATATGTCCATATACCCTAAAAACATCAAGGAGCACAATAGATTGAGAGTTCCGCCGCCGCAAGCCTCTTTAGCCACCAAAAACCAATCGGGACCCCATTCCGGCACCCAGCAGGAGGGGGGATCCCTCACCGGTGGCAATGTTCATCATCCCGACGCTCTCCATGACGAGGAGGGAGTAGTTCACCTTCGGGGCTGAGGGTATGTACCAGTAGCTATGTGTTTGATCTCTCTCTCTCTCTCTCATGTTCTTGATTTGGCACGATCTTGATGTATCGCGAGCTTTCCTATTATAGTTGGATCTTATGATGTTTCTCCCCCTCTACTCTCTTGTAGTGGATTGAGTTTTCCCTTTGAAGTTATCTTATCGGATTGAGTCTTTAAGGATTTGAGAACACTTGATGTATGTCTTGCTATTCTTATTTGTGGTGACAATGGGATATTCACGTGATTCACTTGATGTATGTTTTGGTGATCAACTTGCGGGTCAGTGACCTTGTGAACTTATGCATAGGGGTTGGCACATGTTTTCGTCTTGACTCTCCGGTAGAAACTTTGGGGCACTCTTTGAAGTACTTTGTGTTGGTTGAATAGATGAATCTGAGATTGTGTGATGCATATCGTATAATCATGCCCACGGATACTTGAGGTGACAATGGAGTATCTAGGTGACATTAGGGTTTTGGTTGATTTGTATCTTAAGGTGTTATTCTAGTATGAACTCTATGATAGATCGAACGGAAAGAATAGCTTCATGTTATTTTACTACGGACTCTGGAATAGATAGATAAAAAAGGATAACTTTGAGGTGGTTTCGTACCCTACCATAATCTCTTCGTTTGTTCTCCGCTATTAGTGGCTTTGGAGTGACTCTTTGTTGCATGTTGAGGGATTGTTATGTGATCCAATTATGTTATTATTGTTGAGAGAACTTGCACTAGTGAAAGTATGAACCTTAGGCGTTGTTTCCTACCATTGCAATACCATTTACGCTCACTTTTACCACTTGTTACCTTGCAGTTTTTATAATTTCAGATTACAAATACCTTTATCTACCATCCATATTGCACTTGTATCACCATGTCTTCACTGAACTAGTGCACCAATACAATTTACCATTGTATTGGATGTGTTGGGGACACAAGAGACTCTTTGCTATTTGGTTGCAAGGTTTTTTGAGAGAGACCATCTTCATCCTACGCCTCCCACGGATTGATAAACCTTAGGTCATCCAGTTGAGGGAAATTTGCTACTGTCCTACAAACCTCTACACTTGGAGGCCCAACAACATCTACAAGAAGAAGGTTGTGTAGTAGACATCAAGCTCTTTTCTAGCGCCATTGCCAGGGAGGTGAGTGCTTGAAGGTATATCTCTAGATCTTGCAATCGAATCTTTTTGTTTCTTGTTTTATCACTACTTTATTCTATAAAATAAAACTACAAAAAAATGGAATTGAGTTTGTCTCATACGCTTCATCTTTTTAATATCTTTCGTGAGAATAATGGAAAGGAAAATTGTGCTCAAGTGCTAGAAGAAGAAATCAATAAAATATTTGGCACTAAATATGTGAATGATGAGCATGATTGCAATGTTGTTAGTATTAATTCTTTGAATACCCATGATGCTAATGATATGCAAAGCCACAAGCTTGGGGATGCTATGTTTGATGAATATGATATTTTTTGTCCCCCAAGTTTTGATGAGCAAATTTATTATGATGAAAACATGCCTCCTATCTATGATGATTATTGTGATGACTTGTATACTATTAAGAATTATGATAACCATGAAACTTGTCATCATGATTTTAGTTTTCAATTGGATTATGCCTTACATGATAGTTATTTTGTTGAGTTTGCTCCCACTACTATTAATGAGAATAAATTTGGTTATGTGGAGAGTAGTAAAATTTATATGCAAGTAGATCATGAAAAGAATGCTTTATGTGCTGGTTACATTTTTGAATTCATTCATGATGCTACTGAAAATTATTATGAGGGATAGGAACACATGCTTGTAGGAATTGCAATAATATGAAGTTTCCTCTCTATATGCTTAAAGTTTTGAAGTTATGCTTGTTTTGCCTTCCTATGCTAGTTGATTATTGTTCCCATAAGTTGTTTACCCACAAAATCTCTATGCATAGGAAGTGAGTTAGACTTAAATGTGCCAGTAATATTCTTCATGATGCTCTCTTTATGTTTCAACTCTTATCTTTTATGTGAGCATCATTGAAATCATCATGCCTAGCTAGGGGTGTTTAGCGCTTGTTGTGAGGAAACCCAACTTTATTTTTGTTCCTTGCTTTTTGCTCCTGTGTAGTAATAAATAATTCATCTAGACTCTGGTTATATGTGGTTTTATGTTTTAGTTAGTGTTTGCGCCAAGTAGAACCTTTGGGAAGACTTGGGTGAAGTCTTTATGATCTTGCTGTAAAAAACAGAAACTTTGGCGCTCACGAGATTAGCTGCCATTTTTTTTACTGGAGAGTGATTTTAGGTTTATTCTTTGTGCAGATGATTAATAGAAAAATTCCTCAGGTCCACCAATTTATTTCAGATTTAAGTTACATAAGTATTCGAATGATACATATTACTACAGACTGTTCTGTTTTTGACAGATTCTGTTTTCTATGTGTTGTTTGCTTATTTTGATGAATCTATGAGTAGTATCGGAGGGTATGAACCATAGAGAAGTTGGAATACAGTAGATATTACACCAATATGAATTTATAATGAGTTCACAACAGTACCTAAGTGGTGATTTATTTTCTTATACTAATGGAGCTTACGAGTTTTGTTTTGAGTTTTGTGTTGTGAAGTTTTCAAGTTTTGGGTAAAGATTCGATGGACTATGGAATAAGGAGTGGTAATAGCCTAAGATTGGGGATGCCCAAGGCACCCCAAGGTAATATTCAAGGACAACCGAGAGCCTAAGCTTGGGGGTGCCCCGGAAGGCATCCCCTCATTCGTCTTCGTTCATCGGTAACTTTACTTGGAGCTATATTTTTATTCACCACATGATATGTGTTTTTCTTGCAGCATCATTTTATTTTGTTAGTATTTTCTTGCTGTTATTTAGAACACTGTTTTGCATCTACATTTTCAATAAAAATGTCAAGGATAGCCTTTACCATGCTTATTTTGCAAGTATACATGTTGCTGTTTCAAAACAGAAAGTTTACCGCTATTGCAAAAATTCCCTAGAAAAGTCAGAGAATGATATAATATTGAAACTTTTTGCATGTTGAGATCTGATAAATCTTCTACAGTGTAGTATTTTTCTTATAATTTTTGGAGTTAGGGAAGTATGATGAATCTTGCATTCTTTACAGACTATACTGTTTTGGCAGATTGCTGTTATGTTTGCATTGTTTGCATATGTTTGCTTGTTTAATGATTCTATTTGAGGATAGAAGTATTAAATATGCAGAGAAATTTAGTATTCAATGTTGAATAATAATGTTAGTAATTTGTTACAGTAGATAATGATAAGGTTATTGCATTGTTTTATACTAATTTATCTGACGAGTTCTTGTTGAGTTTGGTGTCGATGAAGCTTTTGAGATTTAGGAAACCGTGATATGAGAGGAATTAAGGAGAAACAAAAGCTCAAGCTTGCGGATGCCCAAGGAACCCCAAGATAACATTCCAAGAAGTCTCAAGCATCTAAGCTTGGGGATGCCCCGGTAGGCATCCCACATTTCTTCTTCAACAATTATCGGTTAGTACCGGTTGAGCCTAAGTTTTTGCTTCTTCACATGAGTTGTGCTATCCTTGCAATGCCATTTTATTTTGTTTTGCTTGCTGTTTGAATAAACTACCAAGATCTGATATGCTTAAATGTTAGAGAGTCTTCACATAGCTACATAATTATTTAACTACTCATTGATCTTCACTTATATCTTTTTGGAGTAGTTTGTCATTTACTCGTGTGCTTCACTTATATCCTATGAGTAAATGGTTGAATGATTTAAATATCATAAATCTGAAATTATATATGCACTTGAAAAATTCATGAAATAATATTGAAGGAAGATAGATTTCACATATAAATATACTATCCTAGACGTCTTCTATGATTGTGAGCCCCATTAATTATTTTCAAACCTGAGCAAATTAGTTGAAATTGGACAAGGAAGACAACATAATGAGTTATGCTTGGGTATATTTGTATAGAAGTTATATTGTTATAGATCCTCCAACATGTGGTGCTTGCTACTTAGAATCCTTTGCTAGCCTAAATATCTATACTAAGCAGGAATACTGCTTGTGCATCCAAATTCCTTGAACCAAGTTTCTTCCATGAGTGTCCACCATATCTACCTATATGTGGTATTTACCTGCCGTTCCAAGTAAATTTGCATGTGCCAAACTCTAAACCTTCAAATAATAATCTGTTTTGTATGCCCGAATCGCTCATGTAGCGACTAGGGGCTGTCAGTATCTTCCATGCTAGGTGTGTTATTCTCACGATGAGTGGACTCCACTCTTCATTCACGAGAAAAATGGCTGGTAACTGGGATGCCCAGTCCCATGATCAAAAGATCAAAATCAAATCAAAATAATTGCAAACAAAAACTCCCCCATGATTGATGTTAGTTGGAGGCACCCGTTGTTTTGGGCAAGCCATGGATTGATGATTGTTGGCGGAGGGGGAGTAAAAACTTTACCATTCTGTTTGGGAACCGCCTATAATGTATGTAGTATGGAAGATATTGGGAACTCTTGGTTGTTATGTTGACAATGAAAGCATACTTCTCAAAATTATTTATCACTATTTCAAAATCGAGCTCTAGCACCTCTACAAATCCCTGCTCCCCTCTGCGAAGGGCCTATCTTTTACTTTTATGCAAGAGTCAGTAGTATTCCTTCTCATTCCAATCTACTCTTTAGTTGGCAAGCATCATGTGATGGAAGATCTAAGCATATATGGCCATTCAAATATATTTGATCATGAATTATTATTGTTGACAATTATCTATATGATAAGTAAGTTGGGAGGCGAAACATTAAGCCCTTATCTTTCTCTGTGTTCGATGGATGTTATTTGTTCTAAAAATATGCTTCGAGTGGTAGCAATCATGGAAGACTATATGATAGTTGAGTATGTGGGATTTGCTAAATAAAAGCTCTTACATAGACCCTTCCTGAAAATAAGATGGATTGCAATTGTTTGATGACTAGGAATGAAGTTTGCTAGCTTTCAAGAAAGTTTATGATCTATACTTTAACATGTGAATAGCTTGTTACTTGATCATGAAAAGTTTTAACTGAAAGCACAAGTTCTCCCTAGGTGGTTTTGGTAATTAATGTCAACATATCTCTTGTTGGACTAACACTTTTATCTAGTATGTTTCAGATAAGTTCAACAATGGAGTGGCATGGACTAAAGGATGTGGAACCCCTTCAAGATGCTAAGGACAAAGGATTGGCTCAAGCTTCAAGATCAAGACTCTGCATTTTATATTTTAGTGATCCAAGATCACATTGAGTCTATGGGAAAAGCCAATACTATCAAGAAGGGATGAGGTGTTGCTTAATGAGTTTCTTGCTCCAAAGAGCTTAGTGATATGCTCCAAAGCCCTCAACTACTTTCCCACATCCACATATGACCTAAACCTAAAGTCAAACTTGGCCCCACCGATTATTTCTATCCGGCGCCACTGACTTTAGATGTCATAGCCACTGCCACAAACCCTAGGCCAATCAGTGGTCTCACCGAGATGGGATTGTAATCTCTCTGTGTATGTCCATTATCAAAATCGGTCTTACCGAGTTTGAGCAATCGGTACTACCGAGATTACAATGCAAACTCTCTGGTTAACTTATTACCAAAATCGGTCCCAACGAGTTTGAGTAATCGGTCCCATCGAGTTTACCTGACCAACTCTCTGGTTAGCGAATTACCAAATTCGGTCTCACCGAGTTTGTGTAATCCGTCTCACCGAGATTACGTTATGCCCTAACCCTAACCATATTGGTCCTACCGAGTTGCATTTCGGTCCCACCGAAAACCCTAACGGTCACATTATTTACTAAATCGGTCTGACCGAGTTTGATGATTCGGTCCCACCGAGATTGGTAAATTGTGTGTAACGGTTAGATTTTGTGTGGAGGCTATATATACCCCTCCACCTCCTCTTCATTCGTAGAGAGAGCCATCAGAACAAACCTACAGTTCCAACTTACTATTTCTGAGAGAGAACTACCTACTCATGTGTTGAGGCCAAGATATTCCATTCCTACCATATGAATCTTGATCTCTAGCCTTCCCCAAGTTGCTTTCCACTCAAATCTTCTTTCCACCAGATCCAAATCCTATGAGAGAGAGTTGAGTGTTGGGGAGACAATCATTTGAAGCACAAGAGCAAGGAGTTCATCATCAACACACCGTTTGTTACTTCTTGGAGAGTGGTGTCTCCTAGATTGGCTAGGTGTCACTTGGGAGCCTCCGACAAGATTGTGGAGTTGAACCAAGGAGTTTTTTAGGGAAAGGAGATCGCCTACTTCATGAAGATATACCGCTAGTGAGGCAAGTCCTTCGTGGGCGACGACCTTGGTGGGATAGACAAGGTTGCTTCTTCGTGGACCCTTCTTGGGTGGAGCCCTCTGTGGACTCACGCAACCGTCACCCTTCGTGGGTTGAAGTCTCCATCAACGTGGATGTACGATAGCACCACCTATCGGAACCACGGCTCAAAAATCACAGTGTCTCCAAATTGCGTTTGAAATCTCCAAACCCTTCCCTTTACATTCTTGCAAGTTGGATGCTTTACTTTCCGCTGCTCATAAACTCTTTGCATGCTTGATTGAATTGTGTGAAGATTGCTTGACTTGTGCTAAGATAGCGAAAATCTGCGAAAGACTAAAATTGGGAAAATGCATAGTTTTTAAGTGGTCAAATAGTCTAGTCACCCCCCTCTAGACTCACTTAGTTCTTCTCAAGGTCCTACAAGTGGTATCAGAGCATTGGTCTCCATTGCTTTGGTTTAATCACCATTGGAGGAAGGTGGATGAGTCTACTTTGGGGAGTCTTAGACATAGAGTGCCTATACTTGATGGAGAGTATTTTCATGAGCGGAAAAATGAGATGCTTGTAATTTTCAATCAATATCATTTGAACAAGTACATTGCTAGTCCTTGTGCACCTCATATTGATCCTATGCATTCTACCCTTGATGAGTCGATTGACATGATTAGGAATGTTAGAACTGTTAATCTTATCACTAGAGGCTTGCCTAGATACTTGATTGGAAAACTGCCTACTCTTGAGTGTGCCTACTCTATATGGAAATTTCTTGAGGAACGATATCCTAATTATTCCTTGAAAAATTTGGATGAAATTTTTCATAAGTCTATTGCCTTGACTAAAATGAATTCCAATGATCCTATGTTTGGTATTTGTCTATTTGAACTTACAAATCTTATGCGTGCCAAAGGAAATGTTGGAATTATTAGCGATATTATTTCCGAAGCTACTAGAATTCATAGAGTAGATTATTGTGAAACTCATACTAATGAATCACTCTCACTAGGAATTGATCCACCACATGACGATGTTGAACATGGATACTATGATGAGGATGATGATGATGACTTTGATCTTGATGATGCGATGAGACACTTTGGTCTTATGGCAAATCTTCGGGGATATATGGCAGGAGGAAAGGAATGGGTCCTTGACAGTGGATGTACCGATCACATGACCGGAGATAAAGACATGTTTCGTGAGCTTGCTGAAAATGATGGTCCTGGAAAGTATGTCACTTTCGGTGACAACTAAAAGGGTAAGGTGGTTGGCCTCGGTAAGGTGGCCATCTCACATGATAGCTCAATTCAGAATGTTATGCTCGTTGAATCTCTTGGCTACAATTTACTTTCAGTATCTAAACTTGCTGATTTTGGTTTCAATGTCCTATTTACTGAAGTAGATTGCCAAGTGTTTCGTTGAGACAATCATAAAATGGTCTTTACCGGTATACGTAGAGGTGATCTTTACATTATTGATTTCACTAAAAAGGCTCAACCTAGAACTTGCTTCATTGCTAAATCCTCTAAAGGCTGGTTATGGCATAGACGACTAGGTCACGTTGGCATGAGAAACCTTGACAAGCTTATTAAAGGGAATCATATCCTTGGTGTTAATGATGTCATATTTGATATGGATAGACTTTGTAGTGCTTGTCAAGCAGGTAAACAGGTTGGAGGAAGGCATCCCGTGAAGAACATCATGACCACAAGGAGGCCACTTGAGCTACTTCACATGGATCTCTTTGGTCCCAATGCTTACAAGAGTCTCAGTGGAAATTCTTTTGGTCTAGTTATAGTTGATGATTTTTCAAGATTTATGTGGGTGTTCTTTCTCGATGACAAATCGCAGGTCCAAAAGATCTTCAAAAACTTCGCCCGGAAGTCTCAAAATCAGTTTGAAGTGAAGATCAAGAAGGTCCGCATCGACAACGGAACGGAGTTCAAGAACGCAAATGTGGACACCTTTCTTGACGAAGAAGGGATTTCACATGAGTTCTCGGCTACGTACACACCTCAACAAAATGGAGTTGTTGAGAGGAAGAATCGGACGCGCATCAAAATGGAGAGAACGATGCTTGATGAGTACAAGACGCCGAAGCACTTTTTGGCGGAAGCGGTTGAGACAGCTTGTCATGCAACAAATCGCTTGTATCTTCACAAGCTACTCGGCAAGACGGCATACGAGCTCCTCACCGGTAACAAACCCCAAGTTGGATACTTTCATGTATTCAGCTCAAAGTGCTACATTCTTGACAAGCATCGTCGTTCTAAATTTGCTCCTAAGTCTCATGAAGGTTTCCTACTTGGTTATGGCCCAAACTCTCACACTTACCGTGTCTACATCAATTTCACCCGAAAGGTTGAAGAAATGGTAGATGTGAAGTTTGATGAATCTAATGGCTCACAAGTAGAGCAATTGCCAATTGATGTAGGAGACAAAGACCCCTCGGAAGCAATCCAAGACTTGTCTATTGGCAAGGTTCGTCCAACGGAGGTGAAGGAGAGTACCTCGTCCGTCCAAGTGGAAGCTTCTACTTCACGACAAGGTGAACCAAGAGTTGATATGGAAGCATCCATAAGTGGGACACACAAAGATGAAGAAAACAAGGAAGTACATCAAGAACGTCAACAACCTCCTTCTCCACCACGACAAGAGAAAGACAACGCCAATAATGAAGAAGGCCAAGAAGAAGAAGAACAAGATGAAGAAGATTTTCAACCAAGACCAAAGCAAAAGCTTTCACGAGTTCGAGGAAGAATTGCTAAAGACCATCCCGTCGAGCAAATCTACAATGATATTCAAACCGGGAGAATCACTCGCTCTAAAACTCGTTTAGGTAACTTTTGTGAAAACTATTCATTCATCTCTAGCATTGAACCTATGAAGGTCAAAGAAGCATTGGAAGATCTGGATTGGATAAATGCTATGCATGAAGAGCTACACAACTTTGAGAGAAATCAAGTTTGGACATTGGTTGAGAAGCCCGACAACAACCACAACATCATCGATACCAAATGGGTGTTTCGCAACAAGCAAGATGAAGATGGACAAGTAGTTCGCAACAAACCACGTCTCGTCGCCCAAGGCTACACACAAGTCGAAGGTATGGACTATGGTGAGACTTATGCTCCCGTTGCTAGACTTGAGTCCATTCGCATCTTACTTGCCTATGCTAATAACCATGATATCACCTTGTACCAAATGGACATTAAAAGTGCTTTTCTAAATGGTGAAATAGAGGAGGAAGTTTATGTTAAACAACCTCCCGGCTTTATCAATCCTAATAAACCCAATCATGTCTACAAACTTCGCAAATCTCTTTATGGTCTTAAACAAGCTCCTAGAGCTTGGTACAAATGCTTAACTAAGTTTCTTCTTGAAAAAGGATTTGAAATTGGGAAAATTGATTCTACACTTTTTACTAAAAGGGTTAATGGAGAATTATTTGTATGCCAAACTTATGTTGATGACATTATATTTGGATCAACTAACACTCATTTTACTGAGAAGTTTGGAAAGCTAATGTTGGAGAAGTTTGAGATGTCAATGATGAGTGAACTCAAATTCTTTCTTGGTTTGCAAATCAAGCAAACTAAGGAAGGTACTTTTGTCTCTCAAATGAAGTACACTAAGGACTTATTCAAGAAGTTCAATATGCAAGAATGCAAAGGTATGTCTACACACATGTATACTAGTGGACATCTTGATTTGACCAAAGATGGTGAACCGGTTGATCAAAAGGTTTATCGCTCTATGATTGGTTCATTGTTATACCTATGTGCTTCATGTCCCGAAATTATGCTAAGTGTGTGCATGTGTGCAAGATATCAAGCTGCTCCTAAAGAATGTCATCTTAAGGCCGTGAAAAGGATAGTGAGATATTTAATTCATACGCCAAATTTTGGCATTTGGTATCCTAAGAGGGCCTCTTTTGATCTTGTTGGCTACTCCGACTCGGACTATGCCGGAGACAAGGTTGATAGAAAGTCCACTTCGGGTACTTGTCAATTTCTTGGTAGATCTCTTGTGTCTTGGTCCTCCAAGAAACAAAACTCGGTATCCTTATCCACCACCGAAGTGGAATACATTGCCGCTGGTTCATGTCGTGCTCAATTACTTTGGATGACCCAAACTCTTAAAGATTATGGGATATATGTGAAACATGTTCCATTGCTTTGTGACAATGAAAGTGCTATCAAAATTGGTCACAATCCCGTGCAACATTCTCGAACTAAGCATATTGAAGTTTGTCATCATTTCATTCGAGATCATGTTGCTAAGGGTGACATTGATCTTAAACATGTTCGCACCGAAAAGCAATTAGCAGATATTTTCACCAAACCTCTTGATGAGAAAGTGTTTTTCAGGTTGAGAGGAGAACTGAACATCATTGATGCTTCAAACTTGGAGTAGAAACTCCATTGGATACATGCAAGTCATGAGCTTATGACTAATCCTTGATATTTCTCTTGTGATGAAAATCTTATGTGTTGGATATATTTGCACATTGCATGTTATCCAACCCATGTAGGTACTTGGTGGAAACAAACTCCATGAGATTGTAACCTACTCATATCTTGAGAAATCTCTACATCACCAAGTCTCTACACTATGGTGGTTGAAGACAAGGAAGCACGGAACCATTCAAACATATCCTTTGACAAATTTAATATTGAGGTTCATGATTGTCATTTTGGACACACAAGTGCTCTTCCTTGCAAAAACTAACCCATGTAGGAAGATGAACTCAAATTCCAAGTGGTGCTCCCAAATCTTGATGAGCTACATCAACCTTGAGCAACCCACACAAGTTCAACTACATGATAAACACCACCACCCAAGGTATGTCATTCCACCTCAGAGAAGCTTTACTCCAAGACATAAGTTAAAGCAACTCGACAAGATGAGAATACATCAAGATGCTTAATCTAAAAATGGTAACCCCATTTTGAGCTTAAACAATGAGTATGACCTATGATCAAGTGATCTCACTTGACTCCTAAGTCAATATACTCTAACATAGGTGACTTTGTCGCCGACCAATTCTAGATGAAGTTCTCTCGTGTTCTTTTCTGTGCTCTTGCATTTGTCTCATGCATGTTTGTTTCCCCTTTCAAAAAAAAACTTCATCTAGATTTCTTTCTTTCCTTTCTGTTTGCTTTGCATTTCCTGCATCCAATTCATTGCATATCATTCAGTTAATTCCTTGCAAATCATTATGAGATCCTACTAGTCTAGTGAGCTGAGGTGACAAGTGTTTTCTCTGCGATGAACTCGATCTCACCGGTTTGTTATTTTCGGCCCAACCGAATCCTTTCAGTGCAACCGAAGCATACCACTCGGTGCCACCGATTTCACAACAGGAAAAACATTTTGTCACTTATTCAACTTTATCTGTTGATCCAGCTCCACTCAAGGAATCTTGTCCTCTACAAGCATCACATTTTTATCAGTGCTTTGTGCTGTGACTCAAGGATCAAACCCATTCACGACAAATTCCAGAAGGCCCTTCTTGGAAATTGGTGTCAAAGGGGGAGAGAGAGATCACATCAAAGTTTATCACTTAGAGAGATCACATCCAAGCCTATCACTTCCAAAGGGAGAGAGAGTATCACTTCCATAGGGGGAGAGAGAGATCTCCAGGGGGAGAGAATACTCAAGAAGAGAGTAATCCTCAAGGATCCCAGATGCTTGGTGTTCAAGAGGAGAGATACCACATGTCTTCTTGAGGGGAAAGACATGTTCATATGTGCTTATTTGCATTAGCTCTGTTCATTTGTTCCTTTCAGCTCTGATTTTCTGTTCCCTCTCTTCTCCCAGTATCCCATGCTAGATTCAGGGGGAGCAAGACATCTAAGGGAAAGAAATCATTTAAATTCATTGCATATCTTTACCTTTGGGGACATGTTGATGTCTACTACACAACCTTCTTCTTGTAGACTTTGTTGGGCCTGCAAGTGCACAGGTTTGTAGGACAGTAGCAAATTTCCCTCAAGTGGATGACCTAAGGTTTATCAATCTGTAGGAGGTGTAGGATGAAGATGGTCTCTCTCAAGAAACCCTGCAACCAAATAACAAAGAGTCTCTTGTGTCCGCAACACACCCAATACAATGGCAAATTGTATAGGTGCACTACTTAGGCGAAGATATGGTGATACAAGTGCAAAATAGATAGTAGATAAAGGTTTTTGTAATCTGAAATAATAAAAACAGCAAGTTAGCGAGTGATAAAAGTGAGCGTAAACGGTATTGCAATGATAGGAAACATGGCCTAGGGTTCATACTTTCACTAGTGCAAGTTCTCTCAACAATAATAACATAGATAGATCATATAACAAGCCCTCAACATGCAACAAAGAATCACTCCAAATCCACTAATAGCGGAGAACAAATGTAAAGATTATGGTAGGGTACGAAACCACCTCAAAGCTATTCTTTCGGATCGATCTATAAAAGAGTTCGTACTAGAATAACACCTTAAGACACAAATCAACCAAAACCCTAATGTCACCTAGATACTCCATTGTGACCTCAAGTATCCATGGGCATGATTATACGATATGCATCACACAATCTCAGATTCATCCAACCAACATAAAAGTACTTCAAAGAGTGCCCCAAAGTTACTACCGGAGAGTCAAGAACGTGTGCCAACCCCTATGCATAGGTTCATGGGTGGAACCCGCAAGTTGGTCACCAAAACATACATCAACTGGCACATGATATCCCATTGTCACCACAGATAATCACGGCAAGACATACATCAAGTGTTCTCATAAAAGACTCAATCCGATAAAATAACTTCAAAGGGGAAACTCAATTCATCACAAGAGAGTAGAGGGGGAGAAACATCATAAGATCCAACTACAATAGCAAAGCTCGGGATACATCAAGATCGTGCCATAGAGGGAACACGAGAGAGAACACGAGAGAGAGAGAGATCAAACACATAGCTACTGGTACATACCCTCAGCCCCGAGGGTGAACTACTCCCTCCTCATCATGGATAGCATCGGGATGATGAAGATGGCCTCCGATGATGGGATCCCCCTCCGGCAGGGTGCCGGAACAGGGTCCCGATTGGTTTTTGGTGGCTGCAGAGGCTTGCGGCGGTGGAACTCCCGATCTATCTTCTGTTCTGGAAGTTTTAGGGTACGTAGGTATATATGGGTGCAGGGGGTACGCCGATGGACCTCCGTGGTGCTCACGAGGCAGGGGGGCGCGCCCAGGGGGGGCACCCTCGTGGGCAGCCCGGGACTCCCCTGACATGCACTCCAAGTCCATCAGGTTGCTTTCCTTCCAAAAATATCTTCTCCAGTTGATTTTGTTCCGTTTTGACTCCGTCTGATATTCCTTTTCCTCGAAACACTCAAATAGGCATAAAACAGCAAATCTGGGCTGGGCCTCCAGTTAATAGGATAGTCCCAAAAGTAATATAAAAGTGGATAATAAATCCCAATATTGCCTAAAACAGTTGATAAATTAGCATGGAGCAATCATAAATTATAGATACGTTGGAGACGTATCACATGCCTAATCCAATGTGGTACTTAGTACTCACTCTCTACATGTCATCCCAGTCTTGGTATTCTTGTGGTTTCTTCTATTTGCTCTGGCTAGTAGGTGTATCTGTGTTATCTAACCTTGTTTACGCAAGTTCATTCCATCCTAAGCCAACTCAAGACCACAAGGTAAGTATATGCATGACAATCATGTGTATGAGGAATTCTTGCTGCTGTACATACTGTTTGCAAGAAGGATTCATGAGCATGAAGGTATTCTTTAATATTCTTTGCTCTGATGCATATGGCCAAGATACATGTAACACATTGCTTACTCTGTCATGTTCATGCATTCACATGCTTCTATATTCCATATTCATATGATTGCATACATGTAGGGGGAGCCTATGCTTGTTACATGTCTTTCCAAAGCTTTACTTGCTATTCTCTATATCTTTATCTAAAGCTCTGATGTATGTTGCCATCAATTAGCAAAAAGGGGGAGATTGAAAGAACAAGTGCTCCTAGGTGGTTTTGGTAATTAATGTCAACATATCTCTTGTTGGACTAACACTTTTATCTAGTATGTTTCAGATAAGTTCAACAATGGAGTGGCATGGACTAAAGGATGTGGAACCCCTTCAAGATGCTAAGGACAAAGGGTTGGCTCAAGCTTCAAGATCAAGACTCTGCATTTTATGTTTTAGTGATCCAATATCACATTGAGTCTATAGGAAAATCCAATACTATCAAGAAGGGATGAGGTGTTGCTTAATAAGTTTCTTGCTCCACAGTGCTTAGTGATATGCTACAAAGCCCTCAACTACTTTCCCACATCCACATATGACCTAAACCTAAAGTCAAACTCGGCCCCACCGATTCTTTCTATCCGGCGCCACCAAGTTTAGATGTCATAGCCACTGCCACAAACCCTAGGCAAATCGGTCTCACCGATAGGGATCTCGGTCTCACCGAGATGGGATTGTAATCTCTCTGTGTATGTCCATTATCAAAATCGGTCTTACCGAGTTTGACCAATCGGTACTACCAAGATTACAATGCAAACTCTCTAGTTAACTTATTACCAAAATCGCTCCCACCGAGTTTGAGTAATCGGTCCCACCGAGTTTGCCTGACCAACTCTCTGGTTAGCTAATTACCAAATTCGGTCTCACCGAGTTTGTGTAATCGGTCTCACCGAGATTACGTTATGCCCTAACCGTAACCATATCGGTCCTACCGAGTTGCATTTCGGTCCCACTGAAAACCCTAATGGTCACATTATTTACTAAATCGGTTTGACCGAGTTTGATGATTCGGTCCCACCGAGATTGGTAAATTGTGTGTAACGGTTAGATTTTGTGTGGAGGCTATATATACCCATCCACCTCCTCTTCATTCGTAGAGAGAGCCATCAGAACAAACCTACACTTCCAACTTACTATTTCTGAGAGAGCTACTCATGTGTTGAGGCCAAGATATTCCATTCCTACCATATGAATCTTGATCTCTAGCCTTCCCCAAGTTTCTTTCCACTCAAATCTTCTTTCCACCAGATCCAAATCCTATGAGAGAGAGTTGAGTGTTGGGGAGACTATCATTTGAAGCACAAGAGCAAGGAGTTCATCATCAACGCACCATTTGTTACTTCTTGGAGAGTGATGTCTCCTAGATTGGCTAGGTGTCACATGGGAGCCTCCGACAAGATTGTGGAGTTGAACCAAGGAGTCTGTAAGGTCAAGGTGATCGCCTACTTCATGAAGATCTACCGCTAGTGAGGCAAGTCCTTCATGGGCGACGACCATGGTGGGATAGACAAGGTTGCTTCTTCGTGGACCCTTCTTGGGTGGAGCCCTCCGTGGACTCGCTCAACCGTTACCCTTCATGGGTTGAAGTCTCCATCAAAGTGGATGTACGATAGCACCACCTATCGGAACCACGGCAAAAAAATCACCGTATCTCCAAATTGCGTTTGAAATCTCCAAACCCTTCCCTTTACATTCTTGCAAGTTGGATGCTTTACTTTCCGCTGCTCATATACTCTTTGCATGCTTGCTTGAATTGTGTGAAGATTGCTTGACTTGTGCTAAGATAGCTAAATCTGCGAAAGACTAAAATTGGGAAAAGGCATAGTTTTTAATTGGTCAAGTAGTCTAATCACCCCCCTCTAGACTCACTTACTTCTTCTCAAGGTCCTACAAGAGCTATCTCTAGGTGGACCTTGAAGTATGTAGGACCTTGAAGTATGTCTAGAGGGGGGGTGATTATACTACTTGACCAATTAAAAACTTAACCTTTTCCCAATTTTAGACTTTGGCAGATTTTAGCTATCTATGCACAAGTCAAGCAATCTTCACACAATTCAAGCAAGCATGCAAAGAGTATATGAGCAGCGGAAATTAAAGCATGCAACTTGCAAGAATGTAAAGGGAAGGGTTTGGATATTTCAAACGCAATTGGAGACATGGATGTTTTTGTCGTGGTTCTGATAGGTGGTGCTATCGTACATCCACATTGATGGAGACTTCAACCCACGAAGGGTAACGGTTACGCGAGTCCACGGAGGGCTCCACCCAAGAAGGGTCCATGAATAAGCAACCTTCTCTATCCCACCATGGCCGTCGCCCACAAAGGACTTACCCTCACTAGCGGTAGATCTTCACGAAGTGACACCTAGCCAATCTAGGACACACCATTCTCCAAGAAGTAACAAATGGTGTGTTGATGATGAACTCCTTGCTCTTGTGCTTCAAATGATAGTCTCCCCAACACTCAACTCTCTCTCTCTCATAGGATTTGGATCTGGTGGAAAGAAGATTTGAGTGGAAAGCAACTTCGGGAAGGCTAGAAATCAAGATTCATATGGTAGGAATGGAATATCTTGGCCTCAACACATGAGAAGGTGGTTCTTTCTCAGAAATGGTAAGTTGGAAGTGTAGGTTTGTTTTGATAGCTCTCTCCACGAATGAAGAGGAGGTGGAGGGGTATATATAGCCTCCACACAAAATCTAACCGTTACACACAATTTACCAATCTCGGTGGGACCGAATCAACAAACTCGGTCGGACCGATTCAGTAAACCTAGTGACCGTTAGTGATTTCGGTGGGACCGACATGCAACTCGGTGGGACCGATATGGTTAGGGTTAGGGCATAACGTAATCTCGGTGAGACCGATTACACAAACTCGGTGAGACCGATTTTGGTAATTAGCTACCAGAGAGTTGGTCAGGCAAACTCGGTGGGACCGATTCGCTCTTTTTAGTGAGAGCGAAATGTTACGAAAGGGAAACAAAGAGTTTACATTGCAATCTCGATGGGACCGATCGCTCACTTCGGTTAGACCGAAATGTTACGAAGGGAAACAGAGAGATTACAATCCCATCTCGGTGAGACCGAGATCCCTATCGGTGAGACCGATTTGCCTAGGGTTTGTGGCAGTGGCTATGCCATCTGAACTCGGTGGCGCCGGATAGAAAGAATTGGTGGGACCGATTTTGACTTTAGTTTTAGGTCATATGTGGATATGGGAAAGTAGTTGATGGGTTTTGGAGCATATCACTAAGCACTTGAAGCAAGAAGCTCATTAAGCAACACCTCATCCCTCCTTGATAGTATTGGCTTTTGCTATAGACTCAATGTGATCTTGGATCACTAAAATATAAAATGTAGAGCCTTGAGCTTTTGATCTTGAGCCAATCCTTTTGTCCTTAATATTTTGAGGGATCCACTTTCATCATCCATGCCATGCCATTCATTGAGCTTTCCTGAAATATTTGTCTTGGAATAGTATTATCTCAATGAGCTATATGTTGATATGAATTACCAAAACCACCTAGGGATAGTTGCACTTTCAATCTCCCCCTTTTTGGTAATTGATGACAACATATAGATCAAAGCTTCGACAAATGATAATAGGATTGAAAAACATCGCCGCTTTGAGAATTATGTCATAAGAAAGAGCTCCCCATAAATTTGTTCATAGTTAAAGATTTGCTTTGGTGCAAATGCACAAGAAAATAAATAATGCAGAAAAGAAAAAAACTATATAAAGCAAAAATATTCACAAAGAAACTAAATACAGCAAAGAAAACTACTCACAAATAAATAGAAGAAAATAAATAATGCAGAAAAGAAAAAAACTATATAAAGCAAAATTATTCACAAAAAAACTAAATACAGTAAAGAGAACTACTCAATAATAAATAGAAGAAAAAATAAAGCAGAAAAGAAAAAAATTATATAAAAAAGAGTTGGGGCGCTGCCCGGTGGGCCTGCCAGACCTAGGGTCTGCAAATTCGGGCCCAGAAGGGCCGGCAGGCTCGTAGGGAAGCGCGCCCTAGTTAGGCCCAGAAGCCGGCTATATAGAGGAGCTCGAAAGGGCAGCCACGGCTGGGTTTATAAACCAGTGCGGTTGCCCTTCGCTCGGCGAGGTGGGACTAAACATAGCGCACCGTGGGTGGCAGCGCACACCCATTAGTACCGGTTGGTGGCTCCAACCGGTACTAATGGTTGTCCTTTAGTACCGGTTGGTGGCACCAACCGGTACTAAAGGCCCTCGTTTCCCGCCGCTTGGGCTGGCCAAAATTGGCCTTTAGTACCGGTTGGTGGCTCCAACCGGTACTAAAGGCCCCTCCTATATATATGACACTTACAAAAAATCAGTTCCATCGACACTACTTCTCTCGCGCGACATCTATCACGCGCCGCCGCCGCCGCGCCGCCGCCCCCGCCGCCCTCAATCGCCGCCCCCGCCGCATGTCATCGCCGTCCCC
>NC_041386.1:660477109-660591398 GCF_002162155.2 Triticum dicoccoides | reverse complement strand
TTAATATAACTAGTTTATTTTTAGTAAATGCTTAGTTGAACTAGTTGAATTAATATAACTAGTTTATTTTTAGTAAGAAAATTTAGATATATGAGATTATTTGAACTAGTTGAATTAATATAACTAGTTTATTATTAGTAAGAAAATTTAGATATATGAAATTATTTGAACTAGTTGAATTAATATAACTAGTTTATTTTAGAAAGAAAATTAATAAAACAAGTTTATTTTTAGTAAATGCTTAGTTGAATTAGTTGAATTAATAGAACTAGTTGAATTAATAGAAGTTATTGAATTAGTTGAATTAATTGAATTAGTAAGTGTTTAATGTTTCGCCTATATGAACATAGGAAATGTCGTCTGACGACGAAAAATATTTCATTATGTGCGAATACTGTGAAGTCTAGCGCGGCCTGTGCGACAGAAATTTCCTTGTTGATGATAGGCGATTCAGCATCAAGCTGGATGAGACCTTCGAATTTGATACAGTAAGTCACAACGGCAAGTCTATTTTCGTAATTAAGCATGACTTATATATGCTTCATTTGCCTGGCTTATAATTTTTAATTTTCACTATTCTACTAGCGCATCCCCTGCCATGCAAATTTTTTTGTCGTGGATAAGATAGGTTTCAATGCTATGGAAACTATGGAGGTAAAGAGAGTTTACCTTACAATTGAGCATGGTTATACTTTCAACGTCAAAGTATACAATGCAAACACGTACACCTATTTTGAATGCAAAACTTGGCAAGCACTATGCAAGGCTTATGCATTTGAGCCTGATATGGTTATCACCTTTGATATTCGTCCGGAAGATGACATTGAAGGTAATAGAGACATATGGGTTGATGTGCAGACGCCTCCAGTTCTATCATTATGTGAGTTCTTCTCAACTATGATTTTGTCTTCGATATTGCTTATTCAAAAATAATTGACAACGAATTTCTATTGACAGCTTATTTCCATTCAAGAAAACATGTCCGACGCTTGGTAGATAGGACCTACTACTGTCCCGGAGCTGAACTAAACTACAAGGAGATAAGTCATTATGTTTCTTGTCTTGAGGATCTTCATACTGTCAAGACAAATTTTCTTCCTGCACTTAGAAATGTTAGTACTCAAAACGTGCGACCAATAGTGATCATATTGAACTACGGTCACATCTATTTAGGAATGATGGTAAGATTTTTACTATTTGTACTCAGTGCATCTTTTGCATACATAATTTTTTTCCTAAACTTTCATTGCTAAGTATATTAATTAAGTACTATACAATGTTCTTCAACAGGGACTCCCGATGACAGTTGTGCCTCCGGGGATCGAGACTAAAGCTCGCATGTCAATTGTTAGCTTACGGCCAAGATATCCTGCATTGCACATGAGTGCATTCAGGATTTCTAGAAGCGATGAATGCTTAATAGTGAAAGATTGGAGGAAAATTGTTAACGATCGCAGAGAAGTACTAGGGGGCAGCAATGAGAAGCGCAACCCACGATTAGGAGACAGGTTCATCTGCATACTCCAGTATGATGAATCAGGAGAGCTATACATGTTCTATGGTATTTTACCTGAGAGAGAGCAGCAGGAGTGATTTAGCTAGTTCATGCTCTTAGTACTTGTCCTTTCATGTCCGTTTTCTTCGTTCTGAACTTAATCTCAAAGAGTGATTTGCTTTTGTGGTGTTATGAACGCTTATATATAATATCATGACAATCATGTTGAACTCAATGATATTTTTGCTTCTGGTACAAGTGAATGTTTCTTCTTTAAGCTAGTGTTGGTGGTGATTAGATAGCGGTAATGACTATGATGATTAAATAGTGATAAATGATGACTACGATGATTTTTAGCTAGCTAGCTAGAGTATATATATATACTCATGTTCATGATATGATGCAAGAGTTTATTTTATATTAATATGATGATGATGATGATGATGATGATGTTGAGTTATTATATCGTTTAATGAAAGAAACCGCAGATTAGTTTCAGCTGGATGGATCCTACATAAGTGATCAAGTATATGCCATATCCATATATATTATACTTGATCACCTAATTAGGTGATCAAGTATAATATATATGGATATGGCATATACTCGATCACTTAGCTAGTAGCTAGATCCAATGCATCCAGTCGAAACTAATCTGCGGTACTTTCACCTAATGATTTAACAACTCATTGTAATGTAAAACAATCACTAAATTAAATTGAAAACACAAAATTAAAGGAAAAAATAAAAAAAACACCCAAACATTTAGTACCGGTTGGTGTTACCAACCGGTACTAATGTCCTACATGCACCCGGGCCTGACTCGTGACACGTGGTGGCACTTTAGCGCCGTTTTGTGACAAACCGGTACTAAAGGGGGGGGGCTTTAGTCCCCATTCTTTAGTGCCGGTTGGCGAACCAGCACTAAAGGCCATTACGAACCGGCACTAAAGGTTGGTTCTGCACTAGTGGCGGCCACGGCCACCTGGTGGAATTCGAACTGGCAGGCGGGAGTTGGGGCGGCACCACGCGCCAGGCGCACACCACGTGGTGCCCGCAGGCCAGGCCGGCCTGCCAGCCCACACGCGCGACGGGGCATCTCCGTAGGCTGGGGCCTGCCGCTTCAAGGCCTCGGCCCGTGCGTAGATCTGCTGCGGCCGAGGCGGGCGGTTGCCCTTCCATGGTGCCGTAACTGCGCCTTAACACGTAGAAAGCGCAGGGCCATGCGGGGCGTGGGGTGCAGTTAATCCCATGCCCGCACGTTGCTTCAGCTTCACCCCGCCGCTTATAAAGAGGAGGAGGAAGAGGGGGAGAGGCAGAACGCTCGTGTGCCCACTCCCACTCTCTCCTTTCTCCATCACCGTCGCTGTGCTGCTCCGCACTATCATCGCTGACGCGCCGTGCGGATGCATCCTTCGTTGTCGTTGCCTTGCCGCGATCGTCACCTCGTCGAAGCAGCCGCCCCGCCGCGGTCACCGCTGCGGTTCTACTGTCGCGCATCACCATTGCCTTCCTCTTGCTTCATTGCGGCGCCCTTCACCTCTCTTCTCTGACGAGCTTTCCCTCGCCGGCCTTGCGTCATGGCGAAGAGCGAGTGGATGGGATCCACCATTCACCAAGACCATGTCGGTTTGCTCCATGCGACACAGAGGATACCTCTTCCCAACAACATGGAGGTACGCATTCCGGGGCCGGAGGTCTCACCGCAGCCGAAGGCGGACAAGTACATGGTTTTCCGCACCCATTTCCTCCATGCCTTCGCGCTTCCGGCTTCTGGCTTCTTGCGGGAGTTCCTCCATTTTTATCTACTGCAGCCGCACCACCTCACCCCCAACACGGTGGTGTGCCTCTCCGCCTTCATCTCCTTTAGCGAGGGGTACCTTGGTTCAACCGACTATCGAGCTATGGGGTAGATTCTTCTACCTCAAGCTTGGTACGACAGCGATGGACGAGCCGGCCCTGTGCGGAGCGTGCATGGCCGTGAGGCGCACGGGACCCGACACGCGCTACCCTTCGGTTCCCCTGCATGAGTCGGCAAACTCTCGCAGAGGTCATTTTTCTACGTCTGGAATCTCCGGAACATAGACTACATCAACTTGCCACCTTAAGTGTCGGGGCCGCCTGCTGGGTCACGTAGCAACTGGCAATAGCAGCCGCCCAAGCGCCCGCTGCCATCCAACATCGTCAGCGTCCTCATCCGGCTAGGCGAGATGACCAGTCAGGAGGGCCTCCAGCCGGCCGACCTACTGGCCGGCTACATCATGCGCCGAGTGTCGCCGCTCCAGTTCCGACCGCACCTCATCTGTGAGATGAGCGACCCCCGGGATCCATGCCGGATGTCAACGAAGGATATGCCAAGGGCAGAGGTGGCCCTCCATGTCAACGACATAACCAACTGCAAGCTCCACGACGCCGAGTGGCGCATCGGTGAGGAGCCTTATAGCCGGCCCAACCCTACTCCGGTGGTAAGTGCCAAATACGACTATTCCACTCTTTACATTTCTTGCCCTTCTGACTTGACCAGTCGGCTTTTGTGACAGTGCTTCGCGGGCCAAGGCACGCCGACTCCTAGTCACGAATGGATGTCGGACCGCAAGGACATCGACGTTGAGGACCCCGAGCTAGGGGCAGCCACCATGGAGGAAGGCGGCGATGAGGAGGTAGCTGGAGGAGGCAACTAAGGAGATGGCGGCACCGGGGCAGGTGGCTCCGCAGGAGGCGGAGGGAGAGGAGTCGGCGATGTCCGATCTTGGCCGGACGATGACGAAGGCAATGATGAGCAACGCCCACCTGAGGGGGCCGGAGGGAGGAGCCGACACTTCTACGCTGTAGCTGGCTGCTGCACCTGTCAGGCACAAGCACCGCCAGGGGGCAGGTATGGCAGCCACCTGACCAAGAGGACCAAGAAGGCGGACACCACCAGGCAAGCGAGAGCCATGAAGCGGCAGGAGGCCCAGAAGGTGGCCGCCAGCCGGAAGGGCCCGAAGCCCTTGCCACTCACATCCGAGTTAGCATGCCCACCTTTTTGTCTTTACGCTTTTCTTCTGTCTTGGAGTGTTTCTTGATCTTCGTTTTTTTGTTGAACAGAGCGCCCTACGCCACCTCGCAGGCCTCGTCCGCCTCGGTGATGGACCCGGTGGACGGCTCTGCGGACACTCGGCATCCAGATCCAGCTGCAGCCCTTCGAGAGGCACGGGAGAAGAAGGCCGTGGGAGGTGCATGAGGCTAAGGAGAAGGTGCGGGCCGACGCACAGGCGGAGGCGACGATGCAGGCGGAGGCCTGGGCCGCAGCGGAGGCAGAGGCGGAGGCGACGAGGAAGGCCTAGGCAGAGGCGGAGGCGGCGAGGATTGCCCTGGTGGATCCGTCCGATGGCGGAGTCCCGAAGATTATCCCTCTCGGCCGACCGGAGGTGGAGGCGGAGAATCAGATGCCGCATTGAGTGGCAGGGGCCGATCAGTCAGCGCCGGAGCCATAGGTCCCCAACACATCGTTCCTGAGGTGGAGGGGATCCAGCACGAACCAGCCGCCGGAGGACGGGGAGGTGGCGAGACCGCCTAGCTGGAGGCTCCACCAGCCAGCGCCGGCCAGACGACGGGTCGAGCCCTGACGGTGCGCACTCCTGCGCGCCGGCGCGTAGTGGAAGCGGCGTCGGAACCCAGGAGATAGGTGGACGCCGCGTCCTTGAGCTCACGGAGGGCCAGAGCCGGGGCCACGAGTGCCGTCTCCTCGGTCCGGGTGGAGGAAGCTTGCCCCGTCGCCTTGCAATTGGCGGTGCGGGATATGGAAGACCGGTTCCTCGCCCAGCACGCCTCCATCCTGAAGGTGAGGGACGACATGCTGGAGACACGATCGATCGTCCGGGTACGTATACCTTCTTTTCGCTTTGTTGCCTTGTAGTTTGTCGTGGGGGCGCCCCAGCGCACCCACTAGGTGTAGCCCTCAAGTTTCGAGCCGACTGCTTAGTAGATGGGTTGGAACTCCAAGCTGCTTTGTTCATTTGTTGAGATGCATGCTGTTGTTGCAGGAGCTCCACAACATGCGGGTGGCCGTGTACAATGCACAGAAGCAGACACTCACCACCCAGACGTATAAGCTGGCTCATAGTCGAGGTGAGTATGCCATTTTTAGTGGGGGCATGCCAGCGCACCCACTGGGTGTAGCCCCCAAGATTCGGGCCGACTGCCGAGCAGTCGGACCGGATCTTCTCCGGCAGCTTGTTTTAGTTTCTGTTGAAGTAGATAGTTGACACCGCCTGCTCATTTTTCTCTTTGCAGCGGCCAATGCCCAGCTAGTCCAGTGTGTGGCCGACCTTGAAGGCAAACTCCAGGTCGTGAGGCAAGAGCATGACCAGGCGGTCTCCAAGCGGGACCGACTGGAGAAGGAGCTGGCGGAGCAGGCCGTGCGGCACACTAAGCAGGTCAAGAAGCTGGAGGCGGACGAGGCGGAGCTCAAGGTCGAGTTTGAGACCAAGCGCTCAAGCTGGGTCGAGAGAGAGAAGCTCCTCTATGGTGGCTACTCTGTGATTGAGGACCTGCTCGACGGTGAGCCCCCTTTTTTTCTGTTCCGACTTCTTTCCGCCTACTACTATCGGGTGCCGTCTTCTAATGCCGCTGACTTCTTTTGCGCAGAGTTCCTCCCAGGCCATTCCATCGCCGTTTGCATGGACACCGAGGTCGGGCGCGAGGCAGACCGACACGAGGGCAAGGAGATTCTGGGCGACCGGCCTTGGACCATGGGTGAGCAGCTCAAGGCAGTCCGGATGCGCCTCGAGCCGATGCACCGCCAGCTTCGCCAGCTTCAGTGCAACGGGTCTCAGGTCTTGGAGACCTTGTAGCCAGGCAGCCCGATTCCGCGGACTCCCAGTCAAATGGCCAGCTGGCTGGAGGTGGCGGTTCAGCAGCTTGACGCCTGGAAGATCTCCGCCGCACGAGCTGGCGCCGCCAAGGTGCTGGAGTTCGTCAGGGCCTGGTACCCTGGCGTGTGCATGTCGCAGCTGGTGACCTTCCGCCAGGAGGCGCTGCCGGAGCTGGCGGCGGAGAGCGAGAACATCACCATTCGGGCGTCTGCCCTTGCCGACTATGCCAACGTCGATGTCTTCTTCTAGGAGCGGGCGGATGATGGCGCCATTGTTCCCCCCTCCTGGTTCAGGTTGGACCCATCGGATGGAGAGGACTCGGTAGAGGAGATTGCCTCAAGCGATGAAGGCGACGAGGACGTCTTGGGCGAGGATGACAGCTACATTGCTCCAGATGGCGGAGCGACCAGCCGGAACCAGCCCAACCCGACACTGACTAGCGACCTGCCGGAGATTTCATCCGCCATCGCCGACAGCCGAGCCGAGTGAGGGAGTCCTGGATTAGGGGGTATCCGGAAAACCAGACTATATACATTGTCCGGACTATTGAAGCGTGAAGATACAAGACTCAAGACTTCGGCCCGTGTACGGATGGGACTCTCCTTTGCATGGAAGACAAGCTTGGCGATCTGGATTTATATTTCCTTCCTTGTAACCGACTCCATGTAAACCCTAGCCCTCTCCGGTGTCTATATAAAACGGAGAGGATGGTCCTTAGAAGGACGATCACAATTACAATCATACCATCATAGGCTAGCTCTTAGGGTTTAGCCTCTACGATCTCGTGCTAGATCTACTCTTGTACTACTCATATCTTCAAGATTAATCAAGCAGGAAGTAGGGTTTTACCTCCATCGAGAGGGCCCGAAACTGGGTAAACATTGAGTCCCTTGCTTCCTGTTACCATTAGCCTAAGACGCACAGATCGGGACCCCCTACCCGAGATCCACCGGTTTTGACACCGACGTTGGTGCTTTCATCGAGAGTTCCTCCGTGTCTTTGCTTTGAGGCTTGATGGCGTCTTCAATCGCCAACAGCACGGTCTAGGGCGAGACTTTTCTCCCCAGACAGATCTTTGTGTTCGGCGGCTTCGTACTGCGGGCCAGTTCTCTTGGTCATCTAGAGCAGATCGACATCTATGCCCCTAGCCACCAGATCAGGTTCGGAAACTTGAACTACACGGCGCACATTCATGGAGACTTGATCTTCGACGGATTCGGGCCTGTGCCAGGAGCATCGGACAGTCATGACGAGCACGGCCTAGACCTGCTGTTGAACAATGCTCGGGACATCACCCCTACAGTTGCCCCGGATCTAAATTCGTAACAGGTTGCGTTGCCCAAGGACGGAGGGGAGGACCCCGTCCCGGAGGCCGCATACTCATTGGCGGTAGAGTCGAACATAGGTCTCACCTCTGTAGAGGCCTGTAACCCCGGGCCCCCGGACTCGTATCCGGTTGTTGGTTCCGGTCCGCATACTCTCGAGCCAGCCGAGCCAGGTTGGGCTCCGGTAATGGAGTTTACCGCTACGGACATCTTTCAGCACTCGCCCTTTGGCGAAATGCTGAACTCATTAAAGTCTCTCTCTTTGTCAGGAGGCTCTGGGTCGAACTATGTCCGGCTTGAGTGGGAAGCAGGTGATGAAGGAATTCGCTGCCCACCCACCACCCACTTCATTGCCACGGTCGATGATTTAACCGACGTGCTTGACTTCGACTCCGAAGACATCGACGGTATGGATGACGATGCAGGAGACGTACAGGAGCCACCGCTCACAGGGAGTTGGACAGCCACCTCTTCTTACGATATATATTTGGTGGACACTCCAAAAGATACAAATGGCGATGAGGCAATGGAGGATAACCCCTCCAAGAAGAAAGCAAAGCATGGGCGTCGCCAGCGCCGCCCGAATCCCCGCCAAGGCAATACCGACACTGGAGACGAAAACAAACCGGACTGTGCCGACGATGAATACAACCCCGATCAGCCCGCCTTCGAGTAGGGCGAGCAGGATGATGGACAGGACAGCCCAGACGAATAGGCGACGGATGGGTATCCGGAGGAGGACAACTACATGCCTTCCTCCGAAGACGAGATTAGCCTCGGCGACGACGAGTTCGGTGTGCCCGAGCACCCCGCGGAGCAGGAGCGCTTCAAGCGCCGGCTTATTGCCACCGCGAGAAGCCTGAAGAAGAAGCAGCAGCAGCTTCAAGCTGATCAAGACCTGCTCACAGATAGATGGACAAAAGTCCTGGCAGCCGAGGAATATGGACTCGAGCACCACACGGCTGACCGGCCGCCTAGAGGTCGGGATAAAACGGCATATCAGCCCGAATACCAGCCTGCACCCCCACGCCAGTTTACTATGGCCCGGGGCAATACTTAGGACCTGCGTGATAGATTGGATAACACCGCAGGACCGATCTACGGATCACGTGGGCGCGCCGCAGCACATGACGATGACCGTCATACTAGATACACTAACAGTAAATCCGGCCGGGCAGAACATAACCAGTCAGACGCAGCCGGACTGCGCCGCGACATAGCCCGGCACAGAGGCGCCACACACCCCCTTTGCTTCACTGATGAAGTGACGGATGACGAATTCCCAGAAGGGTTCAAACCCGTAAACATCGAATCATACGACGGCACAACAGACCCCGCGGTATGGATTGAAGAGTTCCTTCTCCACATTCACATGGCCCGCGGAGATGATCTACATGCCATCAAGTATCTTCCCCTTAAGCTCAAAGGACCCGCCCGGCACTGGCTTAACAGCCTGCCTGCAAATTCCATTGGCAGTTGGGAAAACTTGGAAGAAGCATTCCTTGACAACATCCAAGGCACATATGTGCGACCTCCGGACGCCGATGACCTGAGCCACATCACTCAATAGCCCGAAGAATCAGCCAGGAAATTCTGGACTTGGTTCCTAACTAAAAAGAACCAAATAGTTGACTGTCGGACGCCGAAGCCCTGGCGGCCTTCAAGCAAAATATCCGTGACGAGTGGCTCGCCCGACACCTCGGCCAGGAGAAACCCAAGTCCATGGCAGCTCTCACGACACTAATGACCCGCTTTTGTGCGGGCGAGGACAACTGGTTGGCTCGTAGAAGCTCTATGCCACATTCTGGCACTTCAGATGTCCGTGACAATAATGGCAAGCTATGGCGCAACAGACACAAGCGACGGAACAACGACGACAACACCGAAGACACAGCGGTCAATGCCGGATTCAGCGGATCCAAATCCGGTCAGTGAAAGAAGTCATTGAAAAGAAACAATCAGGGGCCGTCCAGTCTAGACCGTATACTGGAGCACTCGTGCCAAATTCATGGCACCCCGGACAAGCCAGCCAACCACACCAATAGAGACAGCTGGGTATTTAAACAGGCCGGCAAAATAAACACCGAAAACAAGGACAAGGGGCTGCACAACGACGACGATGAGGAGCCCCGGCATCCGAACACGGGGGGACAGAAGAAATTTCCCCCCCAGGTGAAAACGGTCAACATGATCTACACCACTCACATCCCAAGCGGGAACGGAAGCGAGCACTACGGGACGTCTATGCGATGGAGCCAGTCGTCCCCAAATTCAACCCATGGTTAGCTTGTCCGATCACCTTTGATCGTAGGGATCATCCTACTAGCATCCGTCACGGCGGCTCGGCCGCATTGGTTCTAGACCTAATCATAGACGGATTTCACCTCACAAGAGTCCTTATGGACGGAGGCAGCAGCCTGAACATGCTTTACCAGGGCACAGTGCGATAAATGGGCATCGATCCTTCAAGGATTAAGCCCACCAAAACCACCTTTAAAGGTGTAATTCCGGGAGTAGAGGCCCGTTCTACGGGCTCTTTAACATTGGAAGTGGTCTTCGGATCTCCGAATAACTTCCGAAGCGAAGAGTTAATCTTCGATATCATCCCTTTCCGTAGTGGTTACCACGCACTGCTCGGACGAACCGCATTCGCTAGATTCAATGCGGTACCACACTATGCATACCTCAAGCTCAAGATGCCAGGTCCGTGCGGGGTCATAACAGTCAACGGAAACATGGACCACTTTCTCTGTACAGAAGAGCATACTGCAGCCCTTGCGGCAGAAGTACAATGCGGCCTCCTTCGACAAACCACCAATCCAGCGACGACAACCTCAAGCACCATCAAGCGAGGTTGGAGTACCCCGCAACAGGATCACCAGGCACGCCAAGAGCACGACTAGCAGTCCAGCCTCCGCTCAAATCCCATCAAAGCAGCATTCGTGCCACGCGTACACAATTACGTACTCAAAATACCATGGGCACATGCGGAGGCGCAATAGTGGCTCAGTCAACAGTGCGGTATAACCGCCACACACCTTCGTAACCTTTCCTTTTACCTTTCAGGACATTGCTTTAGTACAGCTTCTCCAGAAGAGCCGGATTGTCGGACTTACATAGGAGAGAAAACCAAGGAGAAAAAAGGCTTTGCGCACAGAAGGAAATACCCAGGTGGAATGTATTTACGATCGCTATACCTGCTTTATCTATCTGTACGTAGCCTGCCACCGGATAGGGTATGTCAAATAATCCTATTTATCTCGGCTTAATGCATTCATTGTAAACATACGCTTAAATGTATTATTCATCAATGGGAGATCATATATAGCGTCAGCTTATTATTCTTATCTGAGCATTTTTTCTTACAAATGTTTATTTGATATTGCACCCATACACCTTGGTACATTCAGTTTGCTAGGGGCTTCTTATGGCACCCCATAATACGGCAAGACAAGTCCGAACACTTTCAACAGTGCGGCACCCCGAACTTATAGCATTATATGCATCAACTCCAAATCATGTCTTGGGTCTACAGTTGGGATAGCCCGGCTCCCTTGTTTTGGTGCCTTACGTTCCGTTATATCGGCTAAGGTAGTGAAGGGATAACTACTGCGATTGTGCCCCGATTCTACTCGACGAGCACCTCAGTAGAGAAAGCCAAAAACTGACCGGCATGATGTGGCGAGAGCTGGTCGCTGTTCGAGAGGTCTTAAAATTCTTAAAGATTTAACCGCTTTAGGCGATAATTCGGCTTCGTCCGATTTAGGCGTATATAGCGCCCCAATTCGTTCTTCCAGATTCTAGGGGCTTCGCCGAAATTTAAAATTGTAGACTTCTATGGCTAAGTGAAGGTTATAAAGCCGCATAGTCCGATTGCCTTGTTCGCTGCGCCGGGCACCTCCTTAAGGGACCAAACATTTGGATAAAGAGTGTCCGGGTTTTCCACGAACACCCCAGTACTAGTTACATGGGGGCGGAAGCCGACGACTGGCCTACTTTCAGAATTTTATAAACAACCGCATAGAAGGTAATATTTTAAATAACAAAAGCGCTACATAGCGCAAGTAACTTCGTCTTTAAATTACAAACATGACAGAAGTGAATTCATTCTAAAATTATATCCCTGGTACATTCATCGGCCACGAGGCGAGCACCCTTCATAACACCATCATAATACTTCTCCGGATAGCGATGCTCCTTTCCCTCCGGCGGCACGACCATCACCAGCTTCTCCGCATCCAGCTTGCCCCAATGCACCTTCGCATGGGCAAAGGCCCGGCGGGCACCCTCAATGCAAACGGATCGCTTGATGACTTCTAGTCGCGGACAGGCATTCACCATCCGCTTGATCAGGCCGAAGTAGCTGGTGGGCAGGGGCTCACCAGGCCACATCCGGACTATGATATCCTTCATAGCCACTTCGCCCGCCCTGTGGAGTTCGACCAACTGCTTCACTTGGTCACTCAGAGGCGTTGGATGTTCGGCCCCAACATATGGGAGCAGAACAGCTTCTCCGTTGAGCTCCCCTCCTGAGCATGGTAGAACTCCGCGGCATCTGATACGCTGCATGGCAGACCTGTGAATGCCCCTAGAGAGCTCCGGACTCGGGTAAGTAAAAGAAATGCCTCCTCCACATGTTTGCTTTGCATAAAGAATTTCTTACCCGCCGTTATCTTTTTGGCCTCCTGGATTTCCTGTTGTGCCTTCTCGGCTTCGGCCTTGGTGTCTTTTATACCTACAAGGGCCTTCGCAAGCTCGGCCTCTTTCGCCTTAAGCTCATGCTCCATGGACTCGAACTTTTTTCCGAGCTCTTGGAGCTCTTCTTATACCTAGCCCACTCGGGCTTCTTGCTTTTTGCGCTCCTTGCGTTCCAAGGCCGCCTTGTGTTCGGCCTCGGACAACGCTTTCTTGAGAGGCGCCACTTCGGTGGTGGCCTCTGTTACCAAATCACGACGCTTCATCGTTAGCATAATCAAATTTTATCTACCATTCATTATATAAGAGAGGGGAATCATTCACCTTTGCTCTCTTCGAGCTGCCTCCTCGTGAGGTCAAGCTCTCCTTGTGCTTGCTCCAGGTCCTGTTTTAGTCCGGCGATCTCGGCCATACGGACCGCAACGGCAAGTAGCACAGCCTGCTTATTCACATTCAAACCTATTGTCACACTCCTGCGGATTATAATTGACCCTCTGTTTGGTTTTTCCTTTCGAACACCAAACAAAGTATCAGGGGCTACTACCTATCGGGTGGTAATTTCACACATTTTTATTACTTACCTCAAAGCCTGTTAGTAGGCTAGTGCAAGCTTCGGTTAGTCTGCTATTGGCGGACAAAACCTTCTGAACCACCGCACGCATAAGAGTACGGTGCTCTTCATCCATGGAAGCGCCTCGAAGCGCTTCCAGCAGACAATCCGGCGCCTCGGGCGCAACGGAAGTCCTCGGCACAGACGGCTCTCCCTCCCTAATGAGGGGCTGCCGCCTGAGTCCGGAACCATTGAAGTCTCCGGAACCATGTTCGGTTGAGAGCCCGGCCTCCTGTGGCTCTCATCAACACGGTCCGCGGGGATCTTGAACCCCGCGTGTCCGACGTCTGGAATGCCACCTTGGGGCGCCTCCAGAGCCACCTCCCCCCGCTCCGGGAGCCTTTGGGATAACACCTCCGTGTCATCTGCAGGCTGAGAAGTAGTGGCCGTCGGAAGTGAGTTCATTGCCGAATCACTTAAGGACCCGTCCGAAGACGACACCTCGGGATGGACTTTGGCCAAACTGCATACAAGTTCGGTGTTATAACAAAACTATGAAGCAAAATTATGATGGAGTGCGAATACTTACGATCGCACTAGGGGCTTCTTCCTGGGCAGCCACCCCTCCTCGCTATCGGTGGCGGTGGCGGAATAGTCCGGAAGGGACACCTTTCCCTTCTTGGACATCCCAGTCTCCCCCACCGAGGCGGCCTTCCTCTTTTTCTCCCCCCAATACGGGGAGGTGGAGTTTCTTCTTGTTTGCCCCCGCCTCTGCGGGAGGAATCAGCCTCGTCATCATCGGACGACGAGGGTATGACGGCCTTGCGCCGGGGACCTCTCCTGGTCCCCTGGTCCGCCCTCTCAGGCCCCCGTCCTTTCCGGATGGGGCGGCCTCCTCTTCTTCTTCTCCTTCCCCTTCGGGGGGGGGGGAGTGTGCCTCGCCATCTTCGGACGAGGCTTCTGGCGCAACCTTACGCTGGAGACCCTTTCGGATCCCCGGGGCCTTCTTATCGGCCTTCTTCTCCGGTCCCTTGTAGGGCGCCGGGACCAGCATCTCCGTCAGGAGAGCAGTAACTGGACTTTCTGGCAGCAGAGCCGGACAGTCAATCTGCTCCGCTGTCTCCACATAATCCTGAGAAAATATGTACAATTACTTAAGGCTCCCCCATGAATATATTGGGAAGAACCGAATCCGGTGGCAACCTGAGAACTCACCTGACTAGGAGGCCGCGCGGCGTGGAGCCCATGGTCCTCGGATATGTGAGGAGGTACTTCAGAGGCCTTGAACAACGCCTTCCACGCGTTTTTGTGCTTCATGCCGTAGAGCCCTGAAGTGTCTGGTGTTCGGCCGGGACGAACTCCCACATATTGAATGACCGCCTTTGGCACGGCAGAATCCAGTGAACGAGTATGACCTGGATCACGTTGACAAGCTTGATGTTCTTGTCCTTCATGCCCTTGATGCAGTTTTGGAGTCCGGTCAGCTCTGTAGATTCGCCCCATAACAGGCCCTTCTATTCCCAGGAGGTGAGCCGCATGGGGGTTCCGGATCAAAACTTGGGGGCCGCCGCCCAGTTGGTGTCGCGTGGCACGGTGATGTGGAACCACCCCAACTGCCACCCCTTCACGGTTTCTGCAAAGGAGCCGTCGAGCTAGGTGACGTTAGGCATCTTGCCCACCATGGCTCCTCCACACTCCGCTTGCTGGCCGCTCACTATCTTTGGCTTCACGCAGAAGATTTGCAGCCACAAGCCGAAATGAGGCTTGATGCGGAGGAAGGCCTTGCATACGACGATGAACGCTGAGATGTTGAGGACGAAGTTCGGGGCTAGATCATGGAAATCTAGCCTGTAGTAGAACATGAGCCCGTGGACGAAGGGGTGAAGAGGAAACCCCAGTCCATGGATGAAGTGGGCGAGAAACATGACCCTCTCGTGGGGTCCTGGAGTTGGAATGACCTGCCCGTCGTCTGGTAGCCAGTGCGCTATGTATGAGGCCAAGTATCCGGCCGCCCGAAGATTCATGATATTCTTCTCCTTCACGGTGGAAGCCACCCACTTGCCTCCTGCTCTGGACATGTTTAGCTGTGCGGAGAAGACTTGGGCTAGGGCGCTGGAGCTCGGGGAGGTAAGGATGAGCAAAGGAGGAGGAGGGCATGGGTGAAAATGAGGATCCTTTATCCCTTTATAGAGGCGACGAAAGTGGTGCGCCTCCCCACTTGCCCGTTGGGAATCGCTTACTTCCCAAGCGCCACGATTGATGGCACAGTGGGATTACCCATACCCGTATTGATGAGAATCCCGTGATAAGGGGACACGATATCTGCTTTGACAAGACGTGTCAAGGAAACTGCCTCGCAATACGCGCTGTGGCTGGTTGCGGAAAAACGGTTCGAATAATGACCTGACCGTAATGACATATCACGTCGTCTAAAAAGTTGTCAGCTGAAGTATCATTCTCTCTATGGTGGTATGTGAGGATCATTTTGCAGATCCGGACACGATCTACGTGTTCGATAGTAACCTTGGAGTATTCGAAAGGAGGACCCCGCCTTGCAATGCCGAAGACACGACTGCACGCCGAACTCATCGTCATTGAAGCCTGGTTGAGGGGCTACTGAGGGAGTCCTGGATTAAGGGGTATCCGGACAGCCGGACTATATACATTGTTCGGACTATTGAAGCGTGAAGATACAAGACTCAAGACTTCGGCCCGTGTCCGGATGGGACTCTCCTTTGCGTGGAAGACAAGCTTGGCGATCTGGATATTATATTTCCTTCCTTGTAACCGACTCCATGTACACCCTAGCCCTCTCCGGTGTCTATATAAACCGAAGAGGATGGTCCTTAGAAGGACGATCACAATGACAATCATACCATCATAGGCTAGCTCTTAGGGTTTAGCCTCTATGATCTCGTGGTAGATCTACTCTTGTACTACTCATATCTTCAATATTAATCAAGCAGGAAGTAGGGTTTTACCTCCACCGAGAGGGCCCAAACCTGGGTAAACATTGTGTCCCTTGCTTCCTGTTACCATCAGCCTAAGACGCACAGATCGGGACCCCCTACCCGAGATCCGCCGGTTTTGACACCGACACCGAGCCCCAGCAGCCGGAGGCCCCACCAGCTGGAGGTACGCATGCCGCCAACTAGCACGTTCAGCCCGAGGGGCCGTCTACCTAGGCGGCCTATTTATCTTCTTTCACGTTTTTTCTATTTTTGAGCTTGACAAACAATGCTAATTATGCGCAGTTGCACCCACTGGGGGTGTATGTTTAAACTTGATGAATGCAAGCCTTGGGCCTTTTGCAATGTACAAAGTTTAAATCCCCACATTATTGCATGTCTTGCCGGGTTCTAGCTTGAATTTTCCTTTCTCTCTTTGGCTTTTTTCTTTGCCGTGTAGCTTTGGCCGCCTCCCTGCCAGCTAGACAGCCGCTCTGCGGTCTGTGTCTGGGTCAGGGACTTGGTCGTTTTTAGAACGGGCAAATTACTTCAGGCGCATAGAGCGTAGCTAATTGAGCGAGAAGCTGGCCTGCCGGCTACTCGGCAGCCAGACGAGGGAGGCGAGAGGCCGGCTAGGCCTAAGTCGACATTTTCCTTAGTCGATTTCATCTGGATGGTGTTGCCGGCCTTTGGCTCTCTCCACTTGGACAGTCACGCTGTGAGCTGTGACTTGGAACGAAGAGAGGGATTTGGCATCGGCACACTACTAGTCGGCTTCGGCTGGTGCAAACTTAGGTCAAGGCGGCGAGCCCCCGGGCCGGCTGACTGGAACCCAGACAGGGCAGGAAAATAAAGAGCTAAAAGCATGGCATAAGCTTAACTCATAGATAAAAAGGTAGCCCCCGAGAGCGCCTCGGGGGACCCGAGGTCTTTTACTTAATACAAAAGTTGCATGGTACATACGCTCAAATCAACTGTAAAATGGGCGGAGCAGATTTGTGTTCCATGGCCGCTCCATCTCTTCGCCGACTATGCACCGCTTGTGTGCCCTGGGCTTTTGGGCGTCGATGAGGTAGTACGAATCGTTGCCCAGGGCCTTGCTGATGATGAAGGGGCCTTCCCATGGTGCTGCGAGCTTGTGTTGTCCGGCTAATCGCTAGATCAAGCGGAGCACAAGGCTGTCTTCACGGAATGAATGCGGCTTGACCTTCTTATTGTGGTACCGGTGCAGGCTCTGCTGGTAGATGGCGGACCGGTTGCATGCTAGCAGCCGGGCCTCCTCCAGCAGGTCGACGCTATCTTCTCGCGCCTCCTTTCCTTCCACCTCCGTGTACATGATGACCCGAGGCAAGTCGAACTCGATGTTTGTGGGGATGATAGCCTCGAGACCATACATGAGGAAGAAGGGCTTGAAGCTGGTTGATCTATTGGGCGTGGTCCGGAGGCTCCATAGGATGGTCGGCAGCTCGTCGATCCAGCAGCCGGCCGACCGCTGCAGCGGCTTGATCAAGTGGGGCTTGATGCCGGACAAGATGAGGCCGTTTGCTCACTCCACCTGGCTGCTTGACTGCCGGTGGGAAACGAACGCCAAGTCCAGTCGGATGCCCTGATTTGCGCAGAAGCGGGGCAAGGCGCCTTTGGCGAAGTTGGTGCCTTTGTCGGTGACGATGCTGTGGAGAACTCCATATCGGACGGTGATGTCGGCGATGAATGTGACAATAGTCGGACCATTCAGCTTCTTGATTGGCTTGGCTTCTATCCACTTGGTGAATTTGTCCATGGCGACCAGTAGATGAGTCATGCTGCCGCGTGCTGTCTTGAAAGGACCCACCATGTCCAAACCCCAAACGGCAAATGGCTAGGTGATAGGATGGTCTTGAGGGCGGAGGCCGGCTGGTGTTGCTTGATGCTGAACTTGTGGCACCCTTTGCACTTGTTGACCAACTCTTTGGCGTCGTCCAAAGCAGTCGGCCAGAAGAAACCATGGTGGGATGCTTTGGCTACGAGGGACCTGGAGGCGGCATGGTGGCCTCATTCGCCTTGATGGATATCCCTGAGGATTTCCATGCCCTTCTCTGGCTCCACGCACCACTGATAGACACCGGTTACGCTCTGCCAGGCGAGCTCTTGGTTGACGATGGTGTAGGCGCCTGCTCTGCGCTGAATCTGATGGGCTAGCACATGGTCGGTTGGTAGCACGCGGCTCACCAGATAGTCGCGGATGGGCTGTGCCCAAGACAGGGCCACCACTACTATGAATACAGCGACTGGTATGAGGGAGGCCCGATTGGGAGGCGGCGGGCTGGAGCCGGTCGCTCCTGGTGGTGCCGATGAAGTCCTGGGGCCGACTGCTGAATTCCCTGAGCCGGATCCGACTGCTCCGGGGTTAGCCGGTACAAAGATAGAGTTGGACTCCGGTGAGTGCTTGATAGATGGCTAGTGCGGGCACTCGAGGGATACGCCGGCTGGTATGGCTTTCCGGCTAGAGCGAATGCGGGTGAGGGCGTCTGCTGCGTCGTTGTCGGCTTGTGGTACGTGAGTGAACTCGCATCCATCGAAGTGCCCGCTCATCTGCTGGACGAGGAAACAGTAGCTTGACATGTTGGTTTTCTTGGCGTCCCAGTCGCTGGACGACAGCTGGACCACCAAGTCCGAGTCACCGTACCAGAGGATACGGCGGATGCCGATTTCTTTGACCAGTCGGAGCCCAAAGATGAGCGCTTCATACTCGGCTACGTTGTTGGAGGCGGCGAAGTGGATCTACAATGGGTACTTCAGCTTGTCGCCTTTGGGAGAGTGATAACCCACAAGTACAGGGGATAACCGTAGCCTCTTTCAATAAGTATGAGTCTCCAACCCAACGAGGAGCTAAAGGCAGAACAAATACTCTCTCAAGTCCTATCTGCCACTGATACGACTCTACGCACGCTTAGTGTTCGCTTTACCTAGAACAAGTATGAAACTAGAAGTACTTTGTAGGTGTTGTTGGATAGAATTGCAAGATAATAAAGAGCACGTAAATAAAAAGTAGGGGCTGTTTAGATAAAGAAGCAATAATAGTAAATATAGCGAGTGTGGAAAAGTGGTGGTAGGAGTTGTGAAATTGTCCCTAAGCAATTGACTACTTTACTAGACCAATAGCAAGTTTTATGTGGGAGAGGCCACTGCTAGCATGTCATCCCTGACTTGGAATTCTATGTACTTATGATTGGAACTATTAGCAAGCATCCGCAACTACTAACGTTCATTAAGGTAAAACCCAACCATAACATTAAGATATATTGGTCCCCCTTCAATCCCGTATGCATCAATTTCTATGCTAGGTTGAAGCTTCTGTCACTCTTGCCCTCCAATACATAGTCCTATCAACATACAACTAACCCTATGGTGTGATCCATGCGCGTGCTCCTATGATAGGCACCAAAGGATAGCAACATAACCACAAGCAAATTAAACCAGTCATAGCAAGTCATCAATCACCGATAGGACAACGAAAATCTACTCAGACATCATAGGATGGCAACACATCATTGGATAATAATATGAAGCATAAAGCACCATGTTCAAGTAGAGGGTACAACGGGTTGCGGGAGAGTGGACCGCTGAATATAGATGGGGGAAGGTTTTGGAGATGTTGGTGAAGATGGCGGCGGTGTTGGTGTAGATCACGGTGATGATGATGGCCCCTGGCGACGTTCCGGCGCCACCGGAAGCAAGGGGGAGAGAGCCCCCCTTCTTCTTCTTCTTCCTTGACCTTCTCCCTAGATGGGAGAAGGGTTTCCCCTCTGGTCCTTGGCTCCCATGGCGTGGGACGGGCGAGATCCCCTCCGAGATTGGATCCGTCTCTCTGTCTCTCTCTGTTTCTGCGCTCCCAGATTATGCCCTTCCACCGTTTCTTTTATATCCGGAGATCCGTAACTCCGATTGGGGTGAATCTTTCGCCAGATTTTTCTCATAAAATTAGCTTTCTTGCAGCAAAAGAAGAGCGTCAACCGCCTTATAGGGTGCCCACGAGGGTCCAGGGCACACCTGCCCCCCTGGGGCGCGCTCCCCCTGCCCCGTGCCCCTCTCGGGCACCATCTCGCGTTGATTTTACTTCCCAAAAATCATAAATATTCTTGCTCGTCCTCGAGTAGCTAAATGATAAAAAAGATACGATGGAGACATATCAGCATCCGCATGCTTAATTCCTGCTCGTCCTCGAGTAGGTAAATGATAAAAAAGATAATTTTTGATGTGGAATTCTACCTAGCATAATCTTGATCATGTAATCTAATCATGGCATGAATATTAAGATACCAGTGATTCAAAGCAATAGTCTATCATTTGACATAAAAACAATAATACTTCAAGCATACCAACCAAGCAATTATGTCTTACTGAAATAACATAGCCAAAGAAAGCTTATCCCTACAAAATCATATGGTTTGGCCATGCTTCATTTTCATCACACAAAGTGCTCCCATCATGCACAACCTCGATGACGAGCCGAGCAATTGGTTCATACTTTTTAACGCGCTTCAGCTTTTTCAACCCTCACCCAATACATGAGCACAAGCCATGGATATAGCACTATAGGTGGAAGATAATATGATGGTGGGGTTTTATGTGGAGAAGACAAAAAGGGAGAAAGTCTCACAACGACGCGGCTAATCAAAGGGCTATGGATATGCCCATCAATTGATGTCAATGTGAGGAGTAGGGATTGCCATGCAACGGATGCACTAGAGCTATAAGTGTATGAAAGCTCAAACTGGAACTAAGTGGGTGTGCATCCAACTTGCTTGCTCATGAAGACCTAGGGCATTTGAGGACGCCCATCGTCGGAATATACAAGCCAAGTTCTACAATGAAAATTCCCACTAGTATATGAAAGTGACAATATAGGAGACTCTCTATATGAAGAACATGGTGCTACTCTGAAGCACAAGTGTGGTAAAAGGATAGTAAAATTGCCCCTTTTCTTCCTTTTTCTTTTTTTTGGCGGGCTTCTTTGGCCCTCTTTTATATTTAGGCTTCATTGGCCTCTTTTTTTTTTATTTTTTTATTTTTATAGGGAAATGCTCTATAATGATGATCATCACACTTTTATTTACTTACAACTCAATATTACAACTCGATACTAGAATAAAGATATGACACTATATGAATGCCTCCGGCGGTGTACCGGGATGTGTAATGATCTAGCATAGCAAAGATATCAAAAAACGGACAAGCCATGAAAACATCATGCTAGCTATCTTACGATCATGCAAGGCAATATGACAATGAATGCTCAAGTCATGTATATGATGATGATGGAAGTTGCATGGCAATATATCTCGGAATGGCTATGGAAATGCCATGATAGGTAGGTATGGTGGCTGTTTTGAGGAAGATATAAGGAGGTTTATGTGTGATAGAGCGTATCGTATCACGGGGTTTGGATGCACCGGTGAAGTTTGCACCAACTCTCGACGTGAGAAAGGGCAATGCATGGTACCGAAGAGGCTAGCAATGATGGAAGGGTGAGAGTGCGTATAATCCCTGGACTCACATTAGTCATAAAGAACTCATATACTTATTGCAAAAGTTTATTAGCCGTCGAAGCAAAGTACTACTACTCATGCCCCTAGGGGGATAGATTGGTAGGCAAAGACCATCGCCCGTCCCCGACTGCCACTCATATGGAAGACAATCAAAGAAACACCCCATTCTTCAAATTTTTCACATACCATACGTGCATGCTACCGGACTTGCAAACCTCAACACAAGTAATTCTCAATTTCACAATTACTCAACTAGCACGACTCTAATATCACCATCTTTATATCGAAAAACTATTGCAAGGAATCAAACATATCATATTCAGCGATCTACAAGTTTATGTAGGATTTTATGACTAACCATGTGAATGACCAATTCCTATCATCTCTCTAAATATATATAACTGAAGCAAGAGAGTTTAATTCTTTCTACAAAATATCGTGCTCTAACAAATATAAGTGAAGCGAAAGAGCATTCTACGATTAACAGTTTTCTATGTGAAGAGAAACAAGCAATCCAAACTTCAAAAGATATAAGCTAAGCACATGAAGCATTCTATAAAGCCATACTCAAAAGATTTAAGTGAAGTGAAATGAGCATTCTATAAATCAACCAAGGACTATCTCATACCAGCATGGTGCATAAAATAAAAGTGAAAACTAAATGCAAAATACGCTCCAAGACTTGCACATATCGCATGAACGAAACGAATCCGATAACATACCGATACTTGTTGAAGAAAGAGGGGATGCCTTCCGGGGCATCCCCAAGCTTAGACACTTGAGTCTCATTGAATATTTACTTGCGGTGCCTTGGGCATCCCCAAGCTTGAGCGCTTGCCTCTCCTCCTTTTCCTCATATCGAGACCTTCTCGATCAAACACTTCATCCGCACAAAACTTCAACAGAAAACTCGGTAAGATCCGTTAGTATAATAAAGCAAATCACTACTCTCAGTACTGTTGCAAACCAATTCATATTTTTTTTTCATTATATCTACTGTAATATAGCTTTTCCATGGTTTAATCCACTGATAGAAATTGATAGTTTCATCAAAACAAGTAAACTATGCATCAAAAACAGAATCTGTCAAAAACAGAACAGTCTGTAGCAATCTGAACATTCACCATACTTATGTTACCCCACAAATTCTACCAAAAATAGGAAAAATAAAAAAATTGTACATAAATACAGTGCAAAAAGAATCAGGACCGTTTGACATTCCAGAAAAACATGTAAAATCGAGCACTACAGCCAAAGTTTCTGTCCTGCACCGTACAAACCAACAAGCATTGTAAACATCCTAAAGGCAAACCTTGGCACATTATTTTTATAATACAATGGAATTTTACAAGGGGATAATTATTTTTGTTGAAAATTTTCTGTAATTAAGATTCAGAAAGTTTCCATGAGCATGAACAAAGTTCAAGGCTAGCTCCCACTTTAACAATGCTTATCTCTCTCACTTTCACTTTCCTTTTTGAAAAGTTTTTGGGTTCCCCCCTTTTTTTAGACTATATAAAAGCACTCAACAGAAATAAATGACTCTCTAAAACTTCCGGGTTTTCTCCCTGGCAGCGCTTTCTTTAAAGCCATTAAGCTAGGCATATAGTGCTCAAGCAATAGATCCACCCGGATCCCAAGGTATATCTAAGCCAATTTTAATTAACAATGATTTGTAATGTAGTAGTGAGCACAAAGTAACATATATCATGCAACAACGAAGTCTAACTCTCTTCCAATGCATAGGCATGTCATAAAAGAACAATTCATGCACACCAAGTAAAGGCCAATGCATAGTATAAGCAGTTTCTTGCAATTTTATCATATTGGAAACATAGAGAGGTGGAGATATAGTTCCTCTCTCATAATAATTGCAAGTAGGAGCAGAAAACACATGCATATTATATCTATCAAAATCATCATGTGCAACGGTAAAATGCAACCCATCAACATAACCCTTAATAAGCGCTAACTTCTCCGATATACTGTAGTTTGGAGAATTCAAAAAGATAATAGGACTATCATGCGTGGGTGCAATAGCAAGAATTTCGTGTTTAACATAAGGAACTATAGCAAGTTCATCTCCATAAGCATAGTTCATATTGGCATCTAGGCCACAAGCATAGCAAGCATCATCAAAAAGGGATATTTCAAGAGAATCAACGGGATCATAACAATCATCCTTCGGTAAGCACGAAGGGAAATTAAACAATGTATGAGTTGAAGAGTTACTCTCATTAGAAGGTGGGCACGGGTGATCAATCCGCTCTTCCTCCTTTTGTTCTTCACTCTCCTCATCATCTTTTTCATCCAATGAGCTCACAGTTTCATCAATTTCTTCCATAGACTCCTGAAAAATATTAGTCTCTTCTTGGATAGCGGAGACTCTCAATAAATGCATAAATATTGTAGTTATATTCATAATTTTCATACCAATATTTCAATATAGCATAATTTTCAGGCCTATAAACATCATCGTCTAAAGCTTCATACTTTTCAAACAAAGATTCAATTTCATAAGCACCCTTAAAAGCAACAAATTCTTCTATTTATTCCACATCATAGTAATCATATATACCATTAGAATAAGAAGCTAAGGTTTCATTATCATTAAATTTGCATGAAAAGGGAAGGTGTGGAGCATTCATCCTAGAGCAACAAGTAATATCATAGTTCAAGCATAGTTGCCTAGCATACCAACATAACATATGAATTTGATCCCATAATTGTTTCCCTTTTGAGTCAAGCGATAATCCCTAAAGTATTCACGTTGATCCAACGTGTCTCCCACAAAAAAATTGAATGGGGTTTTCTCAGGATTATCAAAGTAGTACATAATTTCTTTCACATGACAAGCATCGAGGGTTTTAGGAGGTTCCCCATCTCCATGAGTAGCAAGTACACCTATTTTTTTGGTATTTCGTGTTCCATATCCATAACTAAAGATAGAGAACAACTAAGAACATCAAATAAAAATTACTTAGTGATAAAGCAAACAAGCACACATGAGAATATTCACCCCATGCTATGACTCCCCGCCAACGGCGCCAGAAAAAGGTCTTGATAACCCATAAGTATAGGGGATAATTGTAGCCTCTTTCGATAAGTAAGAGTGTCAAACCCAACGAGGAGCTAAAGGTAGAACAAATACTCTCTCAAGTCCCATCTGCCACTGATACAACTCTACGCACGCTTAGTGTTCGCTTTACCTAGAACAAGTATGAAACTAGAAGTACTTTCTAGGTGTTGTTGGATAGAATTGCAAGATAATAAAGAGCACGTAAATAAAAAGTAGGGGCTGTTTAGATAAATAAGCAATAATAGTAAATGGAGCGAGTGTGGAAAAGTGGTGGTAGGAGTTGTGAAATTGTCCCTAAGCAATTGACTACATTACCTGACCGATAGCAAGTTTTATGTGGGAGAGGCCACTGCTAGCATGTCATCCCTGACATGGAACTCTATGCACTTATGATTGGAACTATTAGCAAGCATTCACAACTACTAATGTTCATTAAGGTAAAACCCAACCATAGCATTAAGATATATTGGTCCCCCTTCAATCCCATATGCATCAATTTCTATGCTAGGTTGAAGCTTCTGTCACTCTTGCCCTCCAATACATAGTCATATCAACATACAACTAACCCTATGGTGTGATCCACGCACGCGCTCATATGATGGGCACCAAAGGATAGCAACATAACCACAAGAAAATTAAACCAATGATAGCAATTCATCAATCATCGATAGGACAATGAAAATCTACTCAGACATCATAGGATGGCAACACATCATTGGATAATAATATGAAGCATAAAGCACCATGTTCAAGTAGAGGGTACAACGGGTTGCGGGAGAGTGGACCGCTGAATATAGATGGGGGAAGGTGATGGAGATGTTGATGAAAATGGCAGCGGTGTTGGTGTAGATCGCAGTGATGATGATGGCCCCCGGCGGCGTTCCGGCGCCACCGGAAGAAAGGAGGAGAGAGCCCCTCTTTTTCTTCTTCTTCCTTGACCTTCTCCCTAGATGGGAGAAGGGTTTACCCTCTGGTCCTTGGCTACCATGGCGTGGTAGGGGCGAGAGCCCCTCCGAGATTGGATCTGTCTCTCTGTCTCTCTCTGTTTCTGCGCTCCCAGATTCTGCCCTTCCATCGTTTCTTTTATATCCAGAGATCCGTAACTCCGATTGGGGTGAATCTTTCGCCCAGATTTTTCTCATAAAATTAGCTTTCTTGCGGCAAAAGAAGAGCGTCAACCGCCTTACGGGGTGCCCACGAGGGTCCAGGGCGCGCCTGCCCCCCTCGGGCGCGCCCCTGCCTCATGGCCCCCTCGGGCACCGTCTCACGTTGATTTTACTTCCCAAAAATCATAAATATTCCAAAATAATTCTCCGTCCATTTTTATCCCGTTTGGACTCCGTTTGATATTAGGTTTCTGCGAAACATAAAACATGCAACAAACAGGAACTAGCACTGGGCACTGGATTAATATGTTAGTCCCAAAAATAATATAAAAAGTTTCCAAAAGTATATGAAAGTTGTAGAATATTGGCATGAAACAATCAAAAATTATAGATACGACAGAGACGTATCAGAGAGGTGAGGACGATGCTGGCTCCCAAGCCGGTGCACATCTTCGAGTCGTCGAAGTGCATTCGCCAATGTGTGGAGTCCGGTGTAGGGGGCAGGTACTGGGACTCGGCCCAGTCGATGAGGAAGTCGACCAGTGCTTGGGACTTGATGGCGTTGCGAGGTTGGTCCGTGATGGTGTAGGGGACCAACTCGATGGCCCATTTGACCACTCGGCCAGAAGCATCTCTGTTGCCCATGATCTCGCCCAAGGGGGCGGTGCAGACAACCGTGATGGAGTGCTCTTGGAAATATTGCTTCAGCTTCTTGGCGGCAAAGTACATGTCATAGAACATCTTTTGGTAATGGGGGTAGTTCTGCTTGGAGGCGAACAGGACCTCGCTGAGGTAGTACACCGGCCTCTGGACCGGCTATACCTTGCCGTCTTCTGCATGCTCGACGACAATCATCGTGCTGATGACTCGGTTGGTGGCGGCAATGTAGAGGAGCATGGGCTCTTTAGCAGCCGGAGCCTCGAGGATAGGTGGCGTGGACATCATGCGCTTGAGCGGGAGGAAGGCGGTGTCCGCCTGGTCATTCCACTCGAAACAAGTGGTCTTCTTCATGAGCTGGTACAGAGGGAGTGCATTCTCACCCAGCCGACTGATGAAGCGGCTGAGGGATGCCAGGAACCCGGTGAATTTTTGTACATCACACAACTTGGTGGGTTTCTCCATCCGCTCGATGGCCTTGATATTCATGGGTTGCACTCGATGTTGCGTTCTGAGACGAGGAAGCCAAGGAGCTGGCCGGCTGGTACACTGAAGACACACTTCTCCAGGTTAAGCTTGATTTGAAAGCCATGCAAGTTCTAAAAGGTCTCCTTGAGGTCTTCCATCAGGGTACCACGCTTCTCCATTTTCAGCATAATGTCGTCCACATTGACGTGGGCATTGCGTCCGAGTTGTTTCAACAAGCACTTCTGCACACAACGTTGGAAAGTGGCGCCGGCATTTCTCAAGCCGAACGTCATGGTGATGTAGCAGAAAGCGCTGAATGGTGTGATGAAGGCAGTCTTCAGGCGAGCAACCGGATCTAGCTTGATCTGGTGGTAGCCCGAGTAGGCGTCAAGAAAAGATAGCAGCTCGCATCCGGCTATGGAGTCAATTACTTGATATCCGTGGCAGAGCAAATGGATCTTTAGGACATGCTTTGTTGAGACTGGTGTAGTCGATGCACATGCACCACTTGTTGTTCTTCAAGACTAGGACCGGGTTGGCTAGCCAATCCGGGTGGAACACTTCCATGATAAAACCAGCTGCCAGAAGCCGGGTGATTTCTTCACCAACGATCCTTATCTTCTCTTCTGAAAGGCAGTAGAGGGGTTGCTTGATCGGCTTGGCATCCAGCCTTACATGCAGCTTGTGCTCGGCGAAATCCGTTGGGACACCCGGCATGTCTTTGGGGTACCATGCGAAGATGTCTCGATTCTCATGGAGGAAATCGACAAGCTCGCCTTCCTATTTGCTGTCGAGGCCAGTGCCTATGACATCAAACCTCTTCGGGCGCACCGGGTCCAGGGCATCCGCTTGGTTTCTTTGGCCGGATGGAAGGAGGCCCCTGCTTCCGTCTCCTTGGGATCAGTCGGCATAGCCGACTTCTTGCTGTCCATGGCAACCATCCCGTCAAGGAGACGCTTTTCTTGAACAACGACGAGGGACTCTACCAGCCGGCTACAGGCATCGGTGCAATCTAGCGATTTCTGGTAGTCGTCGGCAATGGTGATGATGCCCTTGGTGCTCGACATCTTGGCCAGGTATGCGCAATGTGGGACCATCATGAACTTAGCCAGCGTAGGATAGCCCAAGAGCATGTAGTAGGGGCTGTCCAAGTCGACCACCTCGAACCAGATCGGTTCACGGCGGAAGTGGTCCCAGTTGCCGAATAGGACATCGATCTTGATCTTGCCAGTTGGACAGCAGGAAAGGCCGGGAACTATGCCATGGAAGACGGTCCGGCTGGGCTGAAGCTGCTTGGCCTTGATGCCCAACTTCTCCATGGTCTCACGGTACAAGATGTTGATGCTACTGCCGCCATCTATCAGAACTCGGCCGAACCGGCAGGACCGCCTCTCCGTTGTAAAGGTTGATTCAAGCACCAAGGTGTATGATCCCGGAGAGGGCATGACGGCCGGGTGGTCAGCTTGGCTCCAGTTGATGGGCCTCTCGGACTAGTGCATGCGGGTGGGAACCTCTGAGCTAACAGCATTCACCTCTCGGTGCTGCTGCTGTCTGTTGTGCATGTCGCTGGCTTCACTTGTGAAGACGGCGTAGGCGGCGTGTTCGTCAGGGAACTCATCTTGGATGGCACCGATAGGCTGAGCTGCCGGTTGTTGAGCGGTTGGAGCCGCCAGACCGGCTGGTGGGGGAGGCGGGAGCGCCTCTCCCTTGGCGATCCAAGCGAGCCAGTTACATTTTCGAGTGGTGTGGTTTGATGGCTTTGCACCGCTATGGAACTTGCACGGGGCATCGAGGGCCTGCTCGAAAGAGAAGGCACGCAGCCATGCTGCCTTGCCGCTTCGCTGACGCTTGGGGGCGGGCTGTCCAGCCGGCTGTTGGAAGCCGGCAGCTCGGCCGTGTGTTTGTTGTCGTTCTACTGGCGCCGATTGGTGTCACGTGCCGGCGTTTAGGGAGCCGGAGGGAGCACCTTCCCGTAAGCGTCCACTCGGAGTTCTTATTTCATGGAGGAGTCGGCCATGGCGTACTTGTCCGCTATGATCAGCAGTTCATCTAGGGTGGCCGGCTCATCACAGAGGAGCTTGTGCTTGAGTAGGGTGCCTTCTCTGCACCCGACGATGAAGTATTCTATGGCCTGCACCTCGTGCACCCCTTCGCAAGAGTTGCGCAGCTCGCCCCAACGCGTTAAGTAGTCGCGGGTGGGCTCAGTCGTACCTTGGACGCACATGGAGAGTTGGAGAGGCTTGGGCGCCCGCTTGTAGGTGCTGGTGAAGTTGCGGACGAAAACGTCTGAGAAGTCCAGCCAACTGTTGACGCTATGTGGTTTGAGGTTGTTCAACCATGTCCGGGCCGTGCCTTGGAGCATGAGCGGAACATACTTTACGGCAATGCACTTGTTGCCGTTTGCTATGTTGATGGCCGTGGAGTAGTCGGCCAACCAGTCCTCTGGCTTCATGGAGCAGTTGTACTTGAGAGTGTCTCATGGCAGCGAGAACCCTTTGGGGAAGGTCTTGTTGCGGATGCGGGGCCCAAAACAAGATGGGCCAACTGCATCTTCTTCTTCTTCCGCCAAGGACCAAGCAAGTCGGTTGATCCGGTGGCGGGCGTCATTCTCTCTGACTCCTTCGTGGGGGCCCAAACGGCCTTCAAGAGTCGGATGCTCAACAGGCGACGGCGAAGCGCGCCTCTCCCTGCGCGGGGGAGGCGGGAGGTCGTCTGCCGTTCCACTACTCGTGGGCGCCATCTCGACCGCGCTCGATCGTGATGCGGGTGCGCCGTCTGTGGCTAGCGGCTGGCTTGTGATCTCTCCGACCATGAGCGCCACCCATCGGGGACCGGGAGGTCGCCCCATGCCCGCGGTGAGGGAGATGATTCTCGTCTTGCACGCCAGGTTCCACCACGCGGCAACTGGCTTGCTGTGCGGCAGCCGCGTCAAGCAGCTGCTGGAGGCGCTCCATCATACAACACTTCTCGTCGCCCTCCAGGTGGTCTATCTCGTCTTCTGCCGCCTGGACGACGTGCAAGTTCTCCATCGGGGTGGCGTAGACTGAGCGGTCGACTCCCAGCATGCCGGTGATGGCTGCGCCGCATTGTAGGATCGCGCCTAGTCGGTTGGGCTCACCAGCAGCCGGCATGCCGCCTACGGCACGGTCGATCTCGCGCTGGTAGGGCTCGGTGAGGTGCCTCATGACGGCCAACTTGTTGGTGCTGGCGAGGAGCGAGATGCGGTATGATTCTAGCATCACACCATCCAGACCTGCCTCGACCGAAGCAGACAGGCCCTGCAGCGTCGCCTGCAGCAGGTCTCAGCCTGCTCCGGCAGAGGCTCCATCGTGGCTAATGACCAGCACCTCCATGACGGTGATGGCGCTGGCGTTGCTATCCACGGAAGGGAGCGGGTCATCGATGGTCTCCACGTGGTCGGGGTGGACATCAGCGTTCGCCGCGTGGGAGTCGATGAGCATCTCGACAGGTGGATCGGTGGAGCCGACGAACTCCAAGTCAGAGGCGAGCTCATGGGCGATGTGGAGCTTTCCGAGGAGGTCAATGAGGCATCTCTGAAAGATGGCTGATCCCGCGTCAGGCGCGGACTCGTCGGTGAGGCGGACCCCGCCAAGGAGATTGGCAAGGGAGCTCGTGGCGTAGGCGGCCTCCACGCTGCGCAAGATATTGGCGCAAGCGCCATCCGGCGCACCGGGCTGGCTGCGCTCGCTAGGAAGGAAGCGGGTTCCGTCCAGAATGTGTCTCCGACCAACGGTGCACCTTGCCCCATGGTGGGCGCCAAATGTCGTGGTATTTCCTCGACATATGCCAAGGGATGGCTTATCATGCGTGGGGACAATAGTACGTTGCTGGGCTCTAGAAGCGGGAGTAGGCAAGACCTTGAATGCCGATGGATCTTACCCAGGTTCGGGGCTCTCCGTGGAGATAACACCCCTAGTCCTGCTCTGCAGGGTCTCTGCATGATTACTATGATCAATAGAGTAGCTACAAGAGTGCTCCTTGAGCTGCTTCGGCTAGAGGAAGAAGAAGGCAATGCCTGCGCTACCTCTTCTCTAGTTATGTGGGTGTTGATACGTCTCCAAGGTATCTATAATTTATGAAGTATTCATGCTATTATATTATCTATTTTGGATGATTAATGGGCTTTACAATACACTTTTATATCATTTTTGGGACTAACCTATTAACCGTAGGCCTAGCCCATATTGCTGTTTTTGCCTATTTCAGTGTTTCGAAGAAAAGGAATATCAAACGGAATCCAAACGGAATGAAACCTTCGGGAAAGTTATTTTTGGAACGGAAGCAATCTAGGAGACTTGGAGTAGACGTCAGGGCAGCTTCGAGGAAGCCACGAGGTAGGCGCGCCCCCCTACCCCCTAGGCGCGCCCCCACCCTCGCGGGCCCCTCATGGCTCCCCTGACCGACTTCTTTCGCCTATATATGTCCATATACCCTAAAAACATCAAGGAGCACAATAGATTGAGAGTTCCGCCGCCGCAAGCCCCTTTAGCCACCAAAAACCAATCGGGACCCCATTCCGGCACCCAGTCGGAGGGGGGATCCCTCACCGGTGGCAATCTTCATCATCCCGACGCTCTCCATGATGAGGAGGGAGTAGTTCACCTTCGGGGCTGAGGGTATGTACCAGTAGCTATGTGTTTGATCTCTCTCTCTCTCTCTCTCTCTCGTGTTCTTGATTTGGCACGATCTTGATGTATCGCGAGCTTTCCTATTATAGTTGGATCTTATGATGTTTCTCCCCCTCTACTCTCTTGTAATGGATTGAGTTTTCCCTTTGAAGTTATCTTATCGGACTGAGTCTTTAAGGATTTGAGAACACTTGATGTATGTCTTGCTATTCTTATTTGTGGTGACAATGGGATATTCACGTGATTCACTTGATGTATGTTTTGGTGATCAACTTGCGGGTCAGTGACCTTGTGAACTTATGCATAGGGGTTGGCACATGTTTTCGTCTTAACTCTCCAGTAGAAACTTTGGGGCACTCTTTGAAGTACTTTGTGTTGGTTGAATAGATGAATCTGAGATTGTGTGATGCATATCGTATAATCATGCCCACGGATACTTGAGGTGACAATGGAGTATCTAGGTGACATTAGGGTTTTGGTTGATTTGTGTCTTAAGGTGTTATTCTAGTATGAACTCTATGATAGATCGAACGGAAAGAATAGCTTCATGTTATTTTACTACGGACTCTGGAATAGATAGATCAAAAAGGATAACTTTGAGGTGGTTTCGTACCCTACCATAATCTCTTCGTTTGTTCTCCGCTATTAGTGGCTTTGGAGTGACTCTTTGTTGCATGTTGAGGGATTGTTATGTGATCCAATTATGTTATTATTGTTGAGAGAACTTGCACTAGTGAAAGTATGAACCTTAGGCCTTGTTTCCTACCATTGCAATACCATTTACGCTCACTTTTACCACTTGTTACCTTGCAGTTTTTATAATTTCAGATTACAAATACCTTTATCTACCATCCATATTGCACTTGTATCACCATGTCTTCACTGAACTAGTGCACCAATACAATTTACCATTGTATTGGATGTGTTGGGGACACAAGAGACTCTTTGCTATTTGGTTGCAAGGTTTTTTGAGAGAGACCATCTTCATCCTATGCCTCCCACGGATTGATAAACCTTAGGTCATCCAGTTGAGGGAAATTTGCTACTGTCCTACAAACCTCTACACTTGGAGGCCCAACAAAATCTACAAGAAGAAGGTTGTGTAGTAGACATCAAGCTCTTTTCTAGCGCCATTGCCAGGGAGGTGAGTGCTTGAAGGTATATCTCTAGATCTTGCAATCGAATATTTTTGTTTCTTGTTTTATCACTAGTTTATTCTATAAAATAAAACTACAAAAAAATGGAATTGAGTTTGTCTCATACGCTTCATCTTTTTAATATCTTTCGTGAGAATAATGGAAAGGAAAATTGTGCTCAAGTGCTAGAAGAAGAAATCAATAAAATATTTGGCACTAAATATGTGAATGATGAGCATGATTGCAATGTTGTTAGTATGAATTCTTTGAATACCCATGATGCTAATGATATGCAAAGCCACAAGCTTGGGGATGCTATGTTTGATGAATATGATATTTTTTGTCCCCCAAGTTTTGATGAGCAAATTTATTATGATGAAAACATGCCTCCTATCTATGATGATTATTGTGATGACTTGTATACTATTAAGAATTATGATAACCATGAAACTTGTCATCATGATTTTAGTTTTCAATTGGATTATGCCTTACATGATAGTTATTTTGTTGAGTTTGCTCCCACTACTATTAATGAGAATAAATTTGGTTATGTGGACAGTAGTAAAATTTATATGCAAGTAGATCATGAAAAGAATGCTTTATGTGCTGGTTATATTTTTGAATTCATTCATGATGCTACTGAAAATTATTATGAGGGATAGGAACACATGCTTGTAGGAATTGCAATAATATGAAGTTTCCTCTCTATATGCTTAAAGTTTTGAAGTTATGCTTGTTTTGCCTTCCTATGCTAGTTGATTATTGTTCCCATAAGTTGTTTACCCACAAAATCTCTATGCATAGGAAGTGAGTTAGACTTAAATGTGCCAGTAATATTCTTCATGATGCTCTCTTTATGTTTCAACTCTTATCTTTTATGTGAGCATCATTGAAATCATCATGCCTAGCTAGGGGTGTTTAGCGCTTGTTGTGAGGAAACCCAACTTTATTTTTGTTCCTTGCTTTTTGCTCCTGTTTAGTAATAAATAATTCATCTAGACTCTGGTTATATGTGGTTTTATGTTTTAGTTAGTGTTTGTGCCAAGTAGAACCTTTGGGAAGACTTGGGTGAAGTCTTTATGGTCTTGCTGTAAAAAACAGAAACTTTGGCGCTCACGAGATTAGCTGCCATTTTTTTTACTCGAGAGTGATTTTAGGTTTATTCTTTGTGCATATGATTAATAGAAAAATTCCTCAGGTCCACCAATTTATTTCAGATTTTTTAAAGTTACATAAGTATTCGAATGATACATATTACTACAGACTGTTCTGTTTTTGACAGATTCTGTTTTCTATGTGTTGTTTGCTTATTTTGATGAATCTATGAGTAGTATCGGAGGGTATGAACCATAGAGAAGTTGGAATACAGTAGATATTACACCAATATGAATTTATAATGAGTTCACAACAGTACCTAAGTGGTGATTTATTTTCTTATACTAACGGAGCTTACGAGTTTTGTTTTGAGTTTTGTGTTGTGAAGTTTTCAAGTTTTGGGTAAAGATTCGATGGACTATGGAATAAGGAGTGGTAATAGACTAAGATTGGGGATGCCCAAGGCATCCCAAGGTAATATTCAAGGACAACCAAGAGCCTAAGCTTGGGGGTGCCCCGGAAGGCATCCCCTCATTCGTCTTCGTTCATCGGTAACTTTACTTGGAGCTATATTTTTATTCACCACATGATATGTGTTTTGCTTGCAGCATCATTTTATTTTGTTAGTATTTTCTTGCTGTTATTTAGAACACTGTTTTGCATCTACATTTTCAATAAAAATGTCAAGGATAGCCTTTACCATGCTTATTTTGCAAGTATACATGTTGCTGTTTCAAAACAGAAAGTTTACCGCTATTGCAAAAATTCCCTAGAAAAGTCAGAGAATGATATAATATTGAAACTTTTTGCATGTTGAGATCTGATAAATCTTCTACAGTGTAGTATTTTTCTTATAATTTTTGGAGTTATGGAAGTATGATGAATCTTGCATTCTTTACAGACTATACTGTTTTGGCAGATTGCTGTTATGTTTGCATTGTTTGCATATGTTTGCTTGTTTAATGATTCTATTTGAGGATAGAAGTATTAAATATGCAGAGAAATTTAGTATTCAATGTTGAATAATAATGTTAGTAATTTGTTACAGTAGATAATGATAAGGTTATTGCATTGTTTTATACTAATTTATCTGACGAGTTCTTGTTGAGTTTGGTGTCGATGAAGCTTTTGAGATTTAGGAAACCGTGATATGAGAGGAATTAAGGAGAAACGAAAGCTCAAGCTTGCGGATGCCCAAGGAACCCCAAGATAACATTCCAAGAAGTCTCAAGCATCTAAGCTTGGGGATGCCCCGGTTGGCATCCCACATTTCTTCTTCAACAATTATCGGTTAGTACCGGTTGAGCCTAAGTTTTTGCTTCTTCACATGAGTTGTGCTATCCTTGCAATGCCATTTTATTTTGTTTTGCTTGCTGTTTGAATAAAATACCAAGATCTGAGATGCTTAAATGTTAGAGAGTCTTCACATAGCTACATAATTATTTAACTACTCATTGATCTTAACTTATATCTTTTTGGAGTAGTTTGTCATTTACTCGTGTGCTTCACTTATATCCTATGAGTAAATGGTTGAGTGATTTAAATATCATAAATCTGAAATTATATATGCACTTGAAAAATTCATGAAAGAATATTGAAGGAAGATAGATTTCACATATAAATATACTATCCTAGACATCTTCTATGATTGTGAGCCCCATTAATTATTTTCAAACCTGAGCAAATTAGTTGAAATTGGACAAGGAAGACAACATAATGAGTTATGCTTGGGTATATTTGTATAGAAGTTATATTGTTATAGATCCTCCAACATGTGGTGCTTGCTACTTAGAATCCTTTGCTAGCCTAAATATCTATACTAAGCAGGAATACTGCTTGTGCATCCAAATTCCTTGAACCAAGTTTCTTCCATGAGTGTCCACCATATCTACCTATATGTGGTATTTACCTGCCGTTCCAAGTAAATTTGCATGTGCCAAACTCTAAACCTTCAAATAATAATATGTTTTGTATGCCCGAATCGCTCATGTAGCGACTAGGGGCTGTCAGTATCTTCCATGCTAGGTGGGTTATTCTCACGATGAGTGGACTCCACTCTTCATTCACGAGAAAAATGGCTGGTAACTGGGATGCCCAGTCCCATGATCAAAAGATCAAAATCAAATCAAAATAATTGCAAACAAAAACTCCCCCATGATTGATGTTAGTTGGAGGCACCCGTTGTTTTGGGCAAGCCATGGATTGATGATTGTTAGTGGAGGGGGAGTAAAAACTTTACCATTTTGTTTGGGAACCGCCTATAATGTATGTAGTATGGAAGATATTGGGAACTCTTGGTTGTTATGTTGACAATGAAAGCATACTTCTCAAAATTATTTATCACTATTTCAAAATCGAGCTCTAGCACCTCTACAAATCCCTGCTCCCCTCTGCGAAGGGCCTATCTTTTACTTTTATGCAAGAGTCAGTAGTATTCCTTATCATTCCAATCTACTCTTTAGTTGGCAAGCATCATGTGATGGAAGATCTAAGCATATATGGCCATTCAAATATATTTGATCATGAATTATTATTGTTGACAATTATCTTTATGATAAGTAAGTTGGGAGGCGAAACATTAAGCCCTTATCTTTCTCTGTGTTTGATGGATGTTATTTGTTCTAAAAATATGCTTCGAGTGGTAGCAATCATGGAAGACTATATGATAGTTGAGTATGTGGGATTTGCTAAATAAAAGCTCTTACATAGACCCTTCCTGAAAATAAGATGGATTGCAATTGTTTGATGACTAGGAATGAAGTTTGCTAGCTTTCAAGAAAGTTTATGATCTATACTTTAACATGTGAATAGCTTGTTACTTGATCATGAAAAGTTTTAACTGAAAGCATAAGTGCTCCCTAGGTGGTTTTGGTAATTAATGTCAACATATCTCTTGTTGGACTAACACTTTTATCTAGTATGTTTCAGATAAGTTCAACAATGGAGTGGCATGGACTAAAGGATGTGGAACCCCTTCAAGATGCTAAGGACAAAGGATTGGCTCAAGCTTCAAGATCAAGACTCTGCATTTTATGTTTTAGTGATCCAAGATCACATTGAGTCTATAGGAAAAACCAATACTATCAAGAAGGGATGAGGTGTTGCTTAATGAGTTTCTTGCTCCAAAGAGCTTAGTGATATGCTCCAAAGCCCTCAACTACTTTCCCACATCCACATATGACCTAAACCTAAAGTCAAACTTCGCCCCACCGATTATTTCTATCCGGCGCCACTGAGTTTAGATGTCATAGCCACTGCCACAAACCCTAGGCCGATCAGTGGTCTCACCGAGATGGGATTGTAATCTCTCTGTGTATGTCCATTATCAAAATCGGTCTTACCGAGTTTGAGCAATCGGTACTACCGAGATTACAATGCAAACTCTCTGGTTAACTTATTACCAAAATCGGTCCCAACGAGTTTGAGTAATCGGTCCCATCGAGTTTACCTGACCAACTCTCTGGTTAGCGAATTACCAAATTCGGTCTCACCGAGTTTGTGTAATCCGTCTCACCGAGATTACGTTATGCCCTAACCCTAACCATATTGGTCCTACCGAGTTGCATTTCGGTCCCACCGAAAACCCTAACGGTCACATTATTTACTAAATCGGTCTGACCGAGTTTGATGATTCGGTCCCACCGAGATTGGTAAATTGTGTGTAACGGTTAGATTTTGTGTGGAGGCTATATATACCCCTCCACCTCCTCTTCATTCGTAGAGAGAGCCATCAGAACAAACCTACAGTTCCAACTTTCTATTTCTGAGAGAGAACTACCTACTCATGTGTTGAGGCCAAGATATTCCATTCCTACCATATGAATCTTGATCTCTAGCCTTCCCCAAGTTGCTTTCCACTCAAATCTTCTTTCCACCAGATCCAAATCCTATGAGAGAGAGTTGAGTGTTGGGGAGACAATCATTTGAAGCACAAGAGCAAGGAGTTCATCATCAACGCACCGTTTGTTACTTCTTGGAGAGTGGTGTCTCCTAGATTGGCTAGGTGTCACTTGGGAGCCTCCGACAAGATTGTGGAGTTGAACCAAGGAGTTTTTTAGGGAAAGGAGATTGCCTACTTCGTGAAGATATACCGCTAGTGAGGCAAGTCCTTCGTGGGCGACGGCCTTGGTGGGATAGACAAGGTTGCTTCTTCGTGGACCCTTCTTGGGCGGAGCCCTCCGTGGACTCGCGCAACCGTCACCCTTCATGGGTTGAAGTCTCCATCAACGTGGATGTACGATAGCACCACCTATCGGAACCACGGCTCAAAAATCACAGTGTCTCCAAATTGCGTTTGAAATCTCCAAACCCTTCCCTTTACATTCTTGCAAGTTTCATGCTTTACTTTCCGCTGCTCATAAACTCTTTGCATGCTTGATTGAATTGTGTGAAGATTGCTTGACTTGTGCTAAGATAGCGAAAATCTGCGAAAGACTAAAATTGGGAAAATGCATAGTTTTTAAGTGGTCAAATAGTCTAATCACCCCCCTCTAGACTCATTTACTTCTTCTCAAGGTCCTACAAGTGGTATCAGAGCATTGGTCTCCAATGCTTTGGTTTAATCACCATTGGAGGAAGGTGGATGAGTCTACTTTGGGGAGTCTTAGACATAGAGTGCCTATACTTGATGGAGAGTATTTTCATGAGCGGAAAAATGAGATGCTTGTAATTTTCAATCAATATCATTTGAACAAGTACATTGCTAGTCCTTGTGCACCTCATATTGATCCTATGCATTCTACCCTTGATGAGTCGATTGACATGATTAGGAATGTTAGAACTGTTAATCTTATCACTAGAGGCTTGCCTAGATACTTGATTGGAAAACTGCCTACTCTTGAGTGTGCCTACTCTATATGGAAATTTCTTGAGGAACGATATCCTAATTATTCCTTGAAAAATTTGGATGAAATTTTTCATAAGTCTATTGCCTTGACTAAAATGAATTCCAATGATCCTATGTTTGGTATTTGTCTATTTGAACTTACAAATCTTATGCGTGCCAAAGGAAATGTTGGAATTATTAGCGATATTATTTCCGAAGCTACTAGAATTCATAGAGGAGATTATTGTGAAACTCATACTAATACATCACTCTCACTAGGAATTGATCCACCACATGACGATGTTGAACATGGATACTATGATGAGGATGATGATGATGACTTTGATCTTGATGATGCGATGAGACACTTTGGTCTTATGGCAAATCTTCGGGGATATATGGCAGGAGGAAAGGAATGGGTCCTTGACAGTGGATGTACCGATCACATGACCGGAGATAAAGACATGTTTCGTGAGCTTGCTGAAAATGATGGTCCTGGAAAGTATGTCACTTTCGGTGACAACTAAAAGGGTAAGGTGGTTGGCCTCGGTAAGGTGGCCATCTCACATGATAGCTCAATTCAGAATGTTATGCTCGTTGAATCTCTTGGCTACAATTTACTTTCAGTATCTAAACTTGCTGATTTTGGTTTCAATGTCCTATTTACTAAAGTAGATTGCCAAGTGTTTCGTTGAGACAATCATAAAATGGTCTTTACCGGTATACGTAGAGGTGATCTTTACATTATTGATTTCACTAAAAAGGCTCAACCTAGAACTTGCTTCATTGCTAAATCCTCTAAAGGCTGGTTATGGCATAGACGACTAGGTCACGTTGGCATGAGAAACCTTTACAAGCTTATTAAAGGGAATCATATCCTTGGTGTTAACGATATCATATTTGATATGGATAGACTTTGCAGTGCTTGTCAAGCAGGTAAACAGGTTGGAGGAAGGAATCCCGTGAAGAACATCATGACCACAAGAAGGCCACTTGAGCTACTTCACATGGATCTCTTTGGTCCCAACGCTTACAAGAGTCTCAGTGGAAATTCTTTTGGTCTAGTTATAGTTGATGATTTTTCAAGATTTATGTGGGTGTTCTTTCTCGATGACAAATCGCAGGTCCAAAAGATCTTCAAAAACTTTGCCCGGAAGTCTCAAAATCAGTTTGAAGTGAAGATCAAGAAGGTCCGCATCGACAACGGAACGGAGTTCAAGAACGCAAATGTGGACACCTTTCTTGACGAAGAAGGGATTTCACATGAGTTCTCGGCTACGTACACACCTCAACAAAATGGAGTTGTTGAGAGGAAGAATCGGACGCGCATCGAAATGGAGAGAACGATGCTTGATGAGTACAAGACGCCGAAGCACTTTTTGGCGGAAGCGGTTGAGACAGCTTGTCATGCAACAAATCGCTTGTATCTTCACAAGCTACTCGGCAAGACGGCATACGAGCTCCTCACCGGTAACAAACCCCAAGTTGGATACTTTCATGTATTCAGCTCAAAGTGCTACATTCTTGACAAGCATCGTCGTTCTAAATTTGCTCCTAAGTCTCATGAAGGTTTCTTACTTGGTTATGGCCCAAACTCTCACACTTACCGTGTCTACATCAATTTCACCCGAAAGGTTGAAGAAATGGTAGATGTGAAGTTTGATGAATCTAATGGCTCACAAGTAGAGCAATTGCCAATTGATGTAGGAGACAAAGACCCCTCGGAAGCAATCCAAGACTTGTCTATTGGCAAGGTTCGTCCAACGGAGGTGAAGGAGAGTACCTCGTCCGTCCAAGTGGAAGCTTCTACTTCACGACAAGGTGAACCAAGAGTTGATATGGAAGCATCCATAAGTGGGACACACAAAGATGAAGAAAACAAGGAAGTACATCAAGAACGTCAACAACCTCCTTCTCCACCACGACAAGAGAAAGACAACGCCAATAATGAAGAAGGCCAAGAAGAAGAAGAACAAGATGAAGAAGATTTTCAACCAAGACCCAAGCAAAAGCTTTCACGAGTTCGAGGAAGAATTGCTAAAGACCATCCCGTCGAGCAAATCTACAATGATATTCAAACCGGGAGAATCACTCGCTCTAAAACTCGTTTAGGTAACTTTTGTGAAAACTATTCATTCATCTCTAGCATTGAACCTATGAAGGTCGAAGAAGCATTGGAAGATCTGGATTGGATAAATGCTATGCATGAAGAGCTACACAACTTTGAGAGAAATCAAGTTTGGACATTGGTTGAGAAGCCCGACAACAACCACAACATCATCGGTACCAAATGGGTGTTTCGCAACAAGCAAGATGAAGATGGACAAGTAGTTCGCAACAAACCACGTCTCGTCGCCCAAGGCTACACACAAGTCGAAGGTATGGACTATGGTGAGACTTATGCTCCCGTTTCTAGACTTGAGTCCATTCGCATCTTACTTGCCTATGCTAATAACCATGATATCACCTTGTGCCAAATGGACATTAAAAGTGCTTTTCTAAATGGTGAAATAGAGGAGGAAGTTTATGTTAAACAACCTCCCGGCTTTATCAATCCTAATAAACCCAATCATGTCTACAAACTTCGCAAATCTCTTTATGGTCTTAAACAAGCTCCTAGAGCTTGGTACAAATGCTTAACTAAGTTTCTTCTTAAAAAAGGATTTGAAATTGGGAAAATTGATTCTACACTTTTTACTAAAAGGGTCAATGGAGAATTATTTGTATGCCAAACTTATGTTGATGACATTATATTTGGATCAACTAACACTCATTTTACTGAGAAGTTTGGAAAGCTAATGTTGGAGAAGTTTGAGATGTCAATGATGAGTGAACTCGAATTCTTTCTTGGGTTGCAAATCAAGCAAACTAAGGAAGGTACTTTTGTCTCTCAAATGAAGTACACTAAGGACTTATTCAAGAAGTTCAATATGCAAGAATGCAAAGGTATGTCTACACACATGTATACTAGTGGACATCTTGATTTGACCAAAGATGGTGAACCGGTTGATCAAAAGGTTTATCGCTCTATGATTGGTTCATTGTTATACCTATGTGCTTCATGTCCCGAAATTATGCTAAGTGTGTGCATGTGTGCAAGATATCAAGCTGCTCCTAAAGAATGTCATCTTAAGGCCGTGAAAAGGATAGTGAGATATTTAATTCATACGCCAAATTTTGGCATTTGGTATCCTAAGAGGGCCTCTTTTGATCTTGTTGGCTACTCCGACTCGGACTATGCCAGAGACAAGGTTGATAGAAAGTCCACTTCGGGTACTTGTCAATTTCTTGGTATATCTCTTGTGTCTTGGTCCTCCAAGAAACAAAACTCGGTATCCTTATCCACCACCGAAGTGGAATACATTGCCGCTGGTTCATGTCATGCTCAATTACTTTGGATGACCCAAACTCTTAAAGATTATGGGATATATGTGAAACATGTTCCATTGCTTTGTGACAATGAAAGTGCTATCAAAATTGGTCGCAATCCCGTGCAACATTCTCGAACTAAGCATATTGAAGTTCGTCATCATTTCATTCGAGATCATGTTGCTAAGGGTGACATTGATCTTAAACATGTTCGCACCAAAAAGCAATTAGCAGATATTTTCACCAAACCTCTTGATGAGAAAGTGTTTTTCAGGTTGAGAGGAGAACTGAACATCATTGATGCTTCAAACTTGGAGTAGAAACTCCATTGGATACATGCAAGTCATGAGCTTATGACTAATCCTTGATATTTCTCTTGTGATGAAAATCTTATGTCTTGGATATATTTGCACATTGCATGTTATCCAACCCATGTAGGTACTTGGTGGAAACAAACTCCATGAGATTGTAAACTACTCATATCTTGAGAAATCTCTACATCACCAAGTCTCTACACTATGGTGGTTGAAAACAAGGAAGCACGGAACCATTCAAACATATCCTTTGACAAATTTAATATTGAGCTTCATGATTGTCATTTTGGACACACAAGTGCTCTTCCTTGCAAAAACTAACCCATGTAGGAAGATGAACTCAAATTCCAAGTGGTGCTCCCAAATCTTGATGAGCTACATCAACCTTGAGCAACCCACACAAGTTCAACTACATGATAAACACCACCACCCAAGGTATGTCATTCCACCTCAGAGAAGCTTTACTCCAAGACATAAGTTAAAGCAACTCGACAAGATGAGAATACATCAAGATGCTTAATCTAAAAATGGTAACCCCATTTTGAGCTTAAACAATGAGTATGACCTATGATCAAGTGATCTCACTTGACTCCTAAGTCAATATACTCTAACATTGGTGACTTTGTCGCCGACCAATTCTAGATGAAGTTCTCTCGTGTTCTTTTCTGTGCTCTTGCATTTGTCTCATGCATGTTTGTTTCCCCTTTCAAAAAAAAAACTTCATCTAGATTTCTTTCTTTCCTTTCTGTTTGCTTTGCATTTCCTGCATCCAATTCATTGCATCTCATTCAGTTAATTCCTTGCAAATCATTATGAGATCCTACTAGTCTAGTGAGCTGAGGTGACAAGTGTTTTCTCTGCGATGAACTCGATCTCACCGGTTTGTTATTTTTGGCCCAACCGAATCCTTTCAGTGCAACCGAAGCATACCACTCGGTGCCACCGATTTCACAACAGGAAAAACATTTTGTCACTTATTCAACTTTATCTGTTGATCCAGCTCCACTCAAGGAATCTTGTCCTCTACAAGCATCACATTTTTATCAGTGCTTTGTGCTGTGACTCAAGGATCAAACCCATTCACGACAAATTCCAGAAGGCCCTTCTTGGAAATTGGTGTCAAAGGGGGAGAGAGAGATCACATTAAAGTTTATCACTTAGAGAGATCACATCCAAGCCTATCACTTCGAAAGGGAGAGAGAGTATCACTTCCATAGGGGGAGAGAGAGATCTCCAGGGGGAGAGAATACTCAAGAAGAGAGTAATCCTCAAGGATCCCAGATGCTTGGTGTTCAAGAGGAGAGATACCACATGTCTTCTTGAGGGGAAAGACATGTTCATATGTGCTTATTTGCATTAGCTCTGTTCATTTGTTCCTTTCAGCTCTGATTTTCTGTTCCCTCTCTTCTCCCAGTATCCCATGCTAGATTCAGGGGGAGCAAGACATCTAAGGGAAAGAAATCATTTAAATTCATTGCATATCTTTACCTTTGGGGACATGTTGATGTCTACTACACAACCTTCTTCTTGTAGACTTTGTTGGGCCTGCAAGTGCACAGGTTTGTAGGACAGTAGCAAATTTCCCTCAAGTGGATGACCTAAGGTTTATCAATCTGTAGGAGGTGTAGGATGAAGATGGTCTCTCTCAAGAAACCCTGCAACCAAATAACAAAGAGTCTCTTGTGTCCGCAACACACCCAATACAATGGCAAATTGTATAGGTGCACTACTTAGGCGAAGATATGGTGATACAAGTGCAAAATAGATAGTAGATAAAGGTTTTTGTAATCTGAAATAATAAAAACAGCAAGTTAGCGAGCGATAAAAGTGAGCATAAATGGTATTGCAATGATAGGAAACATGGCCTAGGGTTCATACTTTCACTAGTGCAAGTTCTCTCAACAATAATAACATAGATAGATCATATAACAAGCCCTCAACATGCAACAAAGAATCACTCCAAATCCACTAATAGCGGAGAACAAATGTAAAGATTATGGTAGGGTACGAAACCACCTCAAAGCTATTCTTTCGAATCGATCTATAAAAGAGTTCGTACTAGAATAACACCTTAAGACGCAAATCAACCAAAACCCTAATGTCACCTAGATACTCCATTGTCACCTCAAGTATCCGTGGGCATGATTATACGATATGCATCACACAATCTCAGATTCATCCAACCAACATAAAAGTACTTCAAAGAGTGCCCCAAAGTTACTACCGGAGAGTCAAGAACGTGTGCCAACCCCTATGCATAGGTTCATGGGTGGAACCCGCAAGTTGGTCACCAAAACATACATCAACTGGCACATGATATCCCATTGTCACCACAGATAATCATGGCAAGACATACATCAAGTGTTCTCATAAAAGACTCAATCCGATAAAATAACTTCAAAGGGGAAACTCAATTCATCACAAGAGAGTAGAGGGGGAGAAACATCATAAGATCCAACTACAATAGCAAAGCTCGGGATACATCAAGATCGTGCCATAGAGGGAACACGAGAGAGAACACGAGAGAGAGAGATCAAACACATAACTATTGGTACATACCCTCAGCCCCGAGGGTGAACTACTCCCTCCTCATCATGGATAGCATCGGGATGATGAAGATGGCCTCCGATGATGGGATCCCCCTCCGGCAGGGTGCCGGAACAGGGTCCCGATTGGTTTTTGGTGGCTGCAGAGGCTTGCGGCGGTGGAACTCCCGATCTATCTTCTGTTCTGGAAGTTTTAGGGTACGTAGGTATATATGGGTGCAGGGGGTACGTCGATGGACCTCCGTGGTGCTCACGAGGCAGGGGGGCGCGCCCAGGGGGGCACCCTCGTGGGCAGCCCGGGACTCCCCTGACATGCACTCCAAGTCCATCAGGTTGCTTTCCTTCCAAAAATATCTTCTCCAGTTGATTTCGTTCCGTTTTGACTCTGTCTGATATTCCTTTTCCTCGAAACACTCAAATAGGCATAAAACAGCAAATCTGGGCTGGGCCTCCGGTTCATAGGATAGTCCCAAAAGTAATATAAAAGTGGATAATAAATCCCAATATTGCCTAAAACAGTTGATAAATTAGCATGGAGCAATCATAAATTATATATACGATGGAGACGTATCACATGCCTAATCCAATGTGGTACTTAGTACTCACTCTCTACATGTCATCCCAGTCTTGGTATTCTTGTGGTTTCTTCTATTTGCTCTGGCTAGTAGGTGTATCTGTGTTATCTAACCTTGTTTACGCAAGTTCATTCCATCCTAAGCCAACTCAAGACCACAAGGTAAGTATATGCATGACAATCATGTGTATGAGGAATTCTTGCTGCTGTACATACTGTTTGCAAGAAGGATTCATGAGCATGAAGGTATTCTTTAATATTCTTTGCTCTGATGCATATGACCAATATACATGTAACACATTGCTTACTCTGTCATGTTCATGCATTCACATGCTTCTATATTCCATATTCATATGATTGCATACATGTAGGGGGAGCCTATGCTTGTTACATGTCTTTCCAAAGCTTTACTTGCTATTCTCTATATCTTTATCTAAAGCTCTGATGTATGTTGCCATCAATTAGCAAAAAGGGGGAGATTGAAAGAACAAGTGCTCCCTAGGTGGTTTTGGTAATTAATGTCAACATATCTCTTGTTGGACTAACACTTTTATCTAGTATGTTTCAGATAAGTTCAACAATGGAGTGGCATGGACTAAAGGATGTGGAACCCCTTCAAGATGCTAAGGACAAAGGGTTGGCTCAAGCTTCAAGATCAAGACTCTGCATTTTATGTTTTAGTGATCCAAGATCACATTGAGTCTATAGGAAAATCCAATACTATCAAGAAGGGATGAGGTGTTGCTTAATGAGTTTCTTGCTCCACAATGCTTAGTGATATGCTACAAAGCCCTCAACTACTTTCCCACATCCACATATGACCTAAACCTAAAGTCAAACTCAGCCCCACCGATTCTTTCTATCCGGCGCCACCGAGTTTAGATGTCATAGCCACTGCCACAAACCCTAGGCAAATCGGTCTCACCGATAGGGATCTCGGTCTCACCGAATGGGATTGTAATCTCTCTGTGTATGTCCATTATCAAAATCGGTCTTACCGAGTTTGACCAATCGGTACTACCACGATTACAATGCAAACTCTCTAGTTAACTTATTACCAAAATCGGTCCCACCGAGTTTGAGTAATCGGTCCCACCGAGTTTGCCTGACCAACTCTCTGGTTAGCTAATTACCAAATTCGGTCTCACCGAGTTTGTGTAATCGGTCTCACCGAGATTACGTTATGCCCTAACCCTAACCATATCGGTCCTACCGAGTTGCATTTCGGTCCCACCGAAAACCCTAATGGTCACATTATTTACTAAATCGGTTTGACCGAGTTTGATGATTCAGTCCCACCGAGATTGGTAAATTGTGTGTAACGGTTAGATTTTGTGTGGAGGCTATATATACCCCTCCACCTCCTCTTCATTCGTAGAGAGAGCCATCAGAACAAACCTACACTTCCAACTTACTATTTCTGAGAGAGCTACTCATGTGTTGAGGCCAAGATATTCCATTCCTACCATATGAATCTTGATCTCTAGCCTTCCCCAAGTTTCTTTCCACTCAAATCTTCTTTCCACCAGATCCAAATCCTATGAGAGACAGTTGAGTGTTGGGGAGACTATCATTTGAAGCACAAGAGCAAGGAGTTCATCATCAACGCACCATTTGTTACTTCTTGGAGAGTGATGTCTCCTAGATTGGCTAGGTGTCACATGGGAGCCTCCGACAAGATTGTGGAGTTGAACCAAGGAGTCTGTAAGGTCAAGGTGATCGCCTACTTCATGAAGATCTACCGCTAGTGAGGCAAGTCCTTCATGGGCGACGACCATGGTGGGATAGACAAGGTTGCTTCTTCGTGGACCCTTCTTGGGTGGAGCCCTCCGTGGACTCGCTCAACCGTTACCCTTCATGGGTTGAAGTCTCCATCAAAGTGGATGTACGATAGCACCACCTATCGGAACCACGGCTCAAAAATCACCGTATCTCCAAATTGCGCTTGAAATCTCCAAACCCTTCCCTTTACATTCTTGCAAGTTGGATGCTTTACTTTCCGCTGCTCATATACTCTTTGCATGCTTGCTTGAATTGTGTGAAGATTGCTTGACTTGTGCTAAGATAGCTAAATGTGCGAAAGACTAAAATTGGGAAAAGGCATAGTTTTTAATTGGTCAAGTAGTCTAATCACCCCCCCTCTAGACTCACTTACTTCTTCTCAAGGTCCTACAAGAGCTATCTCTAGGTGGACCTTGAAGTATGTAGGACCTTGAAGTATGTCTGGAGGGGGGGTGATTATACTACTTGACCAATTAAAAACTTAACCTTTTCCCAATTTTAGACTTTGGCAGATTTTAGCTATCTATGCACAAGTCAAGCAATCTTCACACAATTCAAGCAAGCATGCAAAGAGTATATGAGCAGCGGAAATTAAAGCATGCAACTTGCAAGAATGTAAAGGGAAGGGTTTGGATATTTCAAACGCAATTGGAGACACGGATGTTTTTGTCGTGGTTCTGATAGGTGGTGCTATCATACATCCACATTGATGGAGACTTCAACCCACGAAGGGTAACGGTTACGCGAGTCCACGGAGGGCTCCACCCAAGAAGAGTCCATGAATAAGCAACCTTCTCTATCCCACCATGGCCGTCGCCCACAAAGGACTTACCCTCACTAGCGGTAGATCTTCACGAAGTGACACCTAGCCAATCTAGGACACACCACTCTCCAAGAAGTAACAAATGGTGTGTTGATGATGAACTCCTTGCTCTTGTGCTTCAAATGATAGTCTCCCCAACACTCAACTCTCTCTCTCATAGGATTTGGATCTGGTGGAAAGAAGATTTGAGTGGAAAGCAACTTCGGGAAGGCTAGAAATCAAGATTCATATGGTAGGAATGGAATATCTTGGCCTCAACACATGAGAAGGTGGTTCTTTCTCAGAAATGGTAAGTTGGAAGTGTAGGTTTGTTCTGATAGCTCTCTCCACGAATGAAGAGGAGGTGGAGGGGTATATATAGCCTCCACACAAAATCTAACCGTTACACACAATTTACCAATCTCGGTGGGACCGAATCAACAAACTCGGTCGGACCGATTCAGTAAACCTAGTGACCGTTAGTGATTTCGGTGGGACCGACATGCAACTCGGTGGGACCGATATGGTTAGGGTTAGGGCATAACGTAATCTCGGTGAGACCGATTACACAAACTCAGTGAGACCGATTTTGGTAATTAGCTACCAGAGAGTTGGTCAGGCAAACTCGGTGGGACCGATTCACTCTTTTCAGTGAGAGCGAAATGTTACGAAAGGGAAACAAAGAGTTTACATTGCAATCTCGATGGGACTGATCGCTCACTTCGGTTAGACCGAAACGTTACGAAGGGAAACAGAGAGATTACAATCCCATCTCGGTGAGACCGAGATCCCTATCGGTGAGACCGATTTGCCTAGGGTTTGTGGCAGTGGCTATGACATCTGAACTCGGTGGCGCCGGATAGAAAGAATTGGTGGGACCGATTTTGACTTTAGTTTTAGGTCATATGTGGATATGGGAAAGTAGTTGATGGGTTTTGGAGCATATCACTAAGCACTTGAAGCAAGAAGCTCATTAAGCAACACCTCATCCCTCCTTGATAGTATTGGCTTTTGCTATAGACTCAATGTGATCTTGGATCACTAAAATATAAAATGTAGAGTCTTGAGCTTTTGATCTTGAGCCAATCCTTTTGTCCTTAATATTTTGAGGGATCCACTTTCATCATCCATGCCATACCATTCATTGAGCTTTCCTGAAATATTTGTCTTGGAATAGTATTATCTCAATGAGCTATATGTTGATATGAATTACCAAAACCACCTAGGGATAGTTGCACTTTCAATCTCCCCCTTTTTGGTAATTGATGACAACATATAGATCAAAGCTTCGACAAATGATAATAGGATTGAAAAACATCACCGCTTTGAGAATTATGTCATAAGAAAGAGCTCCCCATAAATTTGTTCATAGTTAAAGATTTGCTTTGGTGCAAATGCACAAGGAATTAGGCTCATGGGTTACTCTTCCATGTCACATACATCTTGGTGGAGCGCTCAAAATAGTAAAGATTGAATACATGCACTCATCACCAAGCAAAGTGAATGATCATATAAGGATAAATAAGATAATATCATCTAACAAGCATAAATGTATCTTATGATCAAACACATGATCATCAATGTCCTACAAATAATAGCATAGTATCTCAAGCAAGCAAAAGCAAAAAAAGTTCAACCAAGAAGACAAGAGAGAACAAAAGAAAACTCTCTCTCTCTCGAAGCCTATGATCTATACATTTTCCCCCTTTGGCAAAAAGTTACCAAAAAGTTCCTAGAAAATGCATAGTACTATATCGTCTCTCAGGCTTGGGCTTCAGTTGGTGGTGTAGAGATGGCTCCTTGGACGAAGACTTCAGTTGATGTGGATGGAGCTGAAGGAGTTGGTGCTGGAGCTGGTTGCATTGGAGCTGTAGCTGGTGTAGATGAAGTGGCCCTCGTGTCTGCCACTGGCTCTGCAACTGATCTCTGAGCTCGAGGCACTCTGGCAAATGCATCAGTAGTTGTCCTGCCCTTCCTCTCCTGCATGTCATCCTGAGCTGCTTCACAACTGACTGAATCTCAGTTACTTTGACATCTAAATCATAGAATTTTTGTTTCATGATTCTTTCCAGGCTCTCCTGATTTTGAGTTAGGGTGGCCAACCCCTTCTCAATCCTCAGAGTTGATGCTATCAAGTAACTAAGTTGGTCCTGCTTGCTCTTCAAAAATTATTCAGGTGCCTCCTCTAGAGTTGGCATCTTGGCAGCCTTCTCCTTCTTTGCTTTCTCCTTCTTTTCTTGAGCTTGCACTGATGATGGTTCATTCTCATTCATGACAACTTGATTGTCCTCAAAATATGGATAGAGTACAAAGTGTTCCTTATCCAATAGATATTTGCCTGTGCCCATCTTTGAGTTGATCAGCTCCTGGATTTGTGGGCATACCCACAACTTCTCTTTTGGCCTGCTGCTGTCCTCTTGATAGTCTCAACTATGAGGCTCATAACTTTGAATCTCTGTGGCACATCAAAAATGTGAAGCATATTAAGTGCATGCCCTCTGATCATGTTGTGGTCACCTGACTTGGGAAAAAGAGTGTTCCTAAGAATCCAGTTGATTGCTGGCAGCCCTGACAGAAGAAAGTGGACAGACCCAAACTTGAATGTTTCAAGGGCTTGTCTGGGATCTCCATGTACACATGGGACATGGAATTGTGATCCTTCTTCTTCTTGGAGTAGACATCCAAGTCATCTTCCTTCTCCTCTGGGGCATTAATCAGATTGGCCATTCCTCAATAGTTGATTGGTACCTTGTACCTTCAGACATCCAGACAATTCTACCATCAGGATAAAAATGAGCTGTGGAGTAGAATTGCATAACTAGCTCATCATTCTAGTTTGTGAACTTCTGTCCAAGAAACTCATCAACTCCACAAGCCTTAAAGCTATCATATACTCCTGGGTAGTGATCCTCATTTTCCTTTATGAATTTCCAGTCTACCCACCTCATGTCACAGTCACAGACTATGGGCTTCTTATCCAACAACACAGTCTCATAGAAGTCCTGTTGTTCCTTAGTGTGGAACCTAATCTACAGCAGTTCTTCTCCTGATTGCGTATGGATCAGACAATCTCCACTGCCTGAGCCCTGCATCCTTCCTCAGCTTCATATTCTCAGCCACTGGATGAGCATCGTTGTGGTCTAGAATCTTGGGTTTGATCTTCCTTAGGACTTGTCCTTCATCATCTTCCTCAGCAGCAACTTCAGGCACTGGGCCTTGTTCTTCTCAGCAGCTGGTATACACCTGGTATTCCTCTTAGGTGCAGACATGGCCTTGGAGGCAGCTTTCGGTGCTTCTTTGGGCTTTGATGATGCAGCCCCTGACTTTATGGCATCACCCATCAGCTTCTGTGCCTTGGGTGTTGGTGCAGCAACCTCTTCTTCCTCCTCCTCTTCCATCATGGAAGGTTGTCCAACAACTCTGGCCATGGTCTTTCCGACCCTCTTCTTTCTCTTCTTTCCTTCTGCAGCTGGCTCTTTGGGATCAGGTTTCTCTGGTTCTTGTGTTGATCCTCTGACCTTCAGCATAGGTGTCCTCTTGGCAGGGACCTTCCTATTAAGTCCAGACTTTGTGGTCTTTGCTGAGCCATACTCCTTCTTGAGGACTACCTTCTTGGAAGTAGCCTCATCTTCAGCTGCCACATAGTCTTCATCCTATGAGTCTGAGGTTCTCTTCCTTCTTGCTCTTGTGCCTGCTTTGGGCAAATTGCCAGGAGTACTTCTGTTGCCTTCATCTAAGGAACTGGAGGGACTAGTGCCCTCACTCATGTGAATCTGCTCTTCTTCCCTGTTCTGGCTATCACTTTGGTCTGACAAGTTGAGAACTCTGACTGCTGACCCTGTGAATAGTTATGGATGAGATAGAATGGATGAGCATCACAAAATGCAGAGATTTTTGCAAAAGAATGATTCAAAAACTTAGTTTTAGTTTTCCACAGAAAGCATTTCGGATCTACCGATTTTCAAACTCGGTGATACCGAAGCAGTTTTGGAACCTAAACTAGTGATCTCGGTCAGACCGAGTCACAGTTCGGTGGCACCGAGACTGCTAGGGTTTCTCTGAGTCCTAAAATCGGTCACACCGATTAGCAATTCTCGGTCAGACCGAGAGTTACTAGTGCAATGGCGTTAGCCGAATCGGTTGGACCGAGTTTTTCAACTCGGTGGGTCCGAGATGGTTTCGGCAGAAACCTAACCCTAAATTTTCAAATCGCATCTATTCTACAGATTGTTTTGACTGGATAGATGTGTTTCAATCATGGCAAGAATCATAATGTACACAATGTGCTGAGAATCAGACGAGGATAGCACTGTGATCGAGTTCATACCCTAATTTGGCAATGAACTCGCTATGGCGGCAATGGTGGGGATGAATTCCGTTGACGGCGGCGGAGACCAGCGACAGGAGGCGGCTAGCGATGAAGTCGATGATCCGGAGACCTAGAAGGCAGAGCGAGCTATGCGCGGGCGAGAGGTTTGGAGAAAGTTTTCCAAAATTTTGCCCGTGTGTATATATAGCCCGACACTGTCGGTTCGACCGAGTTGAACAACTCGGTGGCACCGAGATGCATAACTGTTGACAGTTACAGCAACTCGGTGAGACCGAAAAGTTCGAATTGGTTGCACCGAGATTGAAAACCTAGATCGACTTAGTGATCTCGGTATGATCGAAATGGAAGAACCGGTCAGACCAAAACACACAAATAAGTTTTGGAAGTTTAAGTCTATGACGAATCGGGGACTCCGAGTGCTCCTCACACAGAGTCGTTCGAATCTGACTTGATCAAATTTTGTGATGTAGCATGAATAGAGTTTGAGACAAGAAAATCATAGATAGCTAGAGAAGGTTATTAGGCATTCTTGTCCATCCACTTGGCAAAAGAGAAAGAAACCAATCAATCAAAGCAACAAGTGGATGTCCTCGAATGAGTTAAATATGCAACCAACATGCTCACACAATAAGATGGCAAATGAAATATGTGGCAAAGCATGCACAACCAATTCTAGCTTCTATCAAACAATTTCCGATGACTAGGTCATCTATATATGAGTATATTGACTTAGGAGTCAAATGAGAACATTTGATCATAGGTCATACTCATCGTTTAAGCTCAAGTGGGGTTACCACTTTTACATAATGCATTGATGTGTTCACATCATTAGAGTTGCTTTGACTCAATTCTTAGAGTTAAGCTCCCCCTAGATGTGAGATCCCCCTTAGAGGGATGAACTAACCTTGGGTTATGTCGATGATGACTTCATGTAGGTGTTGAAGATGTGGATGCTTAAAGTTGATGTAGATCATTTGGATCAATCCTTTGGAGTGAGTTTCACTTTCAATACCTACATGGGTTAGTCCCACAAGGAACAAACAAGAATATCAATAGACATAGAGTGATGCACACACAAGATGATGTCCATGAAAGCATTAGGTTACCTTGTCCCTTGCCTTACCAACATGAGGGTTTGTGTCTCCTTGAACTAGTGCAAGATATGGAAGTTGATTGCACTTGTACTTGCCATAATGATATGAGTGAAGAATGTTGGCGGAGTCACCCTCAAGAACTCTCTAGTTCTTCTTCTTGGGGATCCACATCATCTTGATGGGAATCCTTGGAGTTGCAGTTGTACTTGATGAAGTAGAACTTGATGTAGTCTTGGGAACCCACTTGACCAAGGCCTTAGGTGCTTCTTCAAATGCATCAATCTCCTCTTGAAGCTTGTCCTTGCCTTTGTTCTTGTGGTCTTGTGGTGGAAGATCATCTTGTGCTTGTGTTCCCTTGAAAGAAGTAGGATCATACTTCTCTTGTTGAGGAACAAACTTCGTCTTGGGGTATTGATCTTCTTACCACTCAACTCCATTGGCATTGAACTTTCGTTCAAAACAAACACCTTGATTCTTCCGGTGCCTTCCTTGCTTGCGTACAATTTCCTCGAATTGCTTACTCCCGGCAAGGCTTTTGTAAACACCTTTCTCTATAATTCCCTTCAATAAGCTATTTTCTTGCTCAAGTGTAACTTGGCTAAGAGAATCATTAGTGGAATCAAGAGAACTACTAGAAGCAACAATATTGGATTTAGCATTATTATTGTTACTACTACTAGAGGAAGAATCCTTCTTGTTCTTGTTACTAGACTTGACTTGAGGGATGTAAGTAGATAAGAGTAAACGCTTGGTAATGTAAGAAGAACTTTTCTTGCGAAGTCATCATTGATTGCCTTTAAGAACTCATGCTCTTGCTCAAGATTGAGCTTTTCAAAGCGTAACTTCTCACGAGTCCTTAAAAGTTCTCGATGATCCCCTAAGATAGTTTCATGAGCTAACTTAAGAGTGTTTAGTTCTTTAGTTAAAAGCTCAATCTTGTCCTTATCACTGTCATTTGTTTTATCTTGTTTAGCATGATTAATTGACGTTTCATCATAGTATTCATCACTAGAGTTGTCAATAAGTAAATCATCATCACCTAACAAGTCATCTTCATCACTATTGAAATCAACATACTCGGGATGAGTTACCTTGGGGCCTTTAGCCATGAAGCATCTTCCAATTCCTTCATTTGGTGAATCAAATATGTCGTAGGAGTTGGTCGACACAAGTGCTAGACCGGCAACACCTTCATCTTGAGTATGTCCGGAGTCGGAGTGATAGCTTCTCTCGGAGTGATGTTCAGAGTCGGAACATGAGCTTGGTGTCTTCGTTTTGTGTAGCTCTTTGATGACTTGTCCTTCCTTTCCGAATCCTTGCTTCTCCGGGATGTTCTTCATTCATAACGATCATCTCTACTCCTTCTCTCTCTTGGTGGTGATTCTTCTCTTCTACTTCTTCTCTTGGTAGAATCTTCTCTTCTCTTGTAGGGTGCCGTACACTCATTGGAATAGTGTCCGGGTCTCCCACAATTGTAGCAATTGCGCTCTCGACTGGAAGATCTTTTGTCATTGTAGGACGTTGACTTAGAGCTTCTTTCTTTGCTTCTACTCTTGTAGAATTTGTTGAAATTCTTCACCATTAAGCTCAATTCTTCATTGAAGGTTTGTTTATCACTTGATGATGTAGGAGCTTCACATGAGGCTTTGTAAGCACCACTTGACTTGTTGTGAAGTTCCTCTTTATCCTTGAGTGACATGTCATGAGCAACGATTCTACCAATGACTTCTGTTGGCTTGAGATTCTTGTAATTGGGCATCATTTGAATCAATGTGCACACGATATCATACTTTCCATCCAATGCTCTTAGGATTTTCTTGATGATGAATCTGTCGGTCATCTCTTCACTTCCTAAGCCAGCAATCTCATTTGCGATAAGAGCAAGCCTAGAGTACATTTCAGCGACACCTTCACCATCCTTCATTTTGAACTTGTCAAGCTGACTTTGGAGCACATCCAACTTGGATTCCTTGACGGAGTCGGTACCTTCATGCATATCAATCAAAGTATCCCAAATTTCCTTTGCATTCTCAAGACGGCTGATTTTGTTGAATTCTTCAGGGCATAATCCGTTGAAGAGGATATCACAAGCTTGAGCATTGTATTGCAGCATCTTCAATTCATCCACACTAGCTTCATGGTTTGGTTCCCCCCATCGAAGAATTCACCTTGCAAGCCAATACACACAATAGCCCAAACGGTGGGGTTATGTCCGAGAATATGCATTTTCATCTTATGCTTCCAACTAGCAAAATTAGTACCATCAAAGTAAGGACCTCTATGGTGCTAATTTCCCTCGCTAGATGCCATACTCTCCTAGGTTGTGAAACCAAGGCTATGACCACCAAAAGCTATGGAAATCAAAGAAAATGGAGACCAAAGCTCTGATACTACTTGTAGGACCTTGAAGTATGTCTAGAGGGGGGGGGGGTGATTAGACTACTTGACCAATTAAAAACTTAACCTTTTCCCAATTTTAGACTTTGGCAGATTTTAGCTATCTTTGCACAAGTCAAGCAATCTTCACACAATGCAAGCAAGCATGCAAAGAGTATATGAGCAGCGAAAATTAAAGCATTCAACTTCCAAGAATGTAAAGGGAAGGGTTTGGAGATTTCAAAAGCAATTGGAGACACGGATGTTTTTGTCGTGGTTCCGATAGGTGGTGCTATCGTACATCCACGTTGATGGAGACTTCAACCCACGAAGGGTAATGGTTGCGCGAGTCCACGGAGGGCTCCACCAAAGAAGGGTCCACGAAGAAGCAACCTTGTCTATCCCACCATGGCCGTCGCCCACGAAGGACTTGCCTCACTAGCGGTAGATCTTCACGAAGTAGGCGATCTCCTTGCCCTTACAAACTTCATGGTTCAACTCCACAATCTTGTCGGAGGCTCCCAAGTGACACCTAGCCAATCTAGGAGACACCACTCTCCAAGAAGTAACAAATGGTTCGTTGATGATGAACTCCTTGCTCTTGTGCTTCAAATGATAGTGTCCCCAACACTCAACTCTCTCTCATAGGATTTGGATCTGGTGGAAAGAAGATTTGAGTGGAAAGCAACTTGGGGAAGGCTAGAGATCAAGATTCATATGGTAGGAATGAATATCTTGGCCTCAACACATGAGTAGGTGGTTCTTTCTCAGAAATGGTAAGTTGGAAGTGTAGGTTTGTTCTGATAGCTCTCTCCATGAAGGAAGATGAGGTGGAGGGGTATATATAGCCTCCACACAAAATCTAACTGGTACACACAATTTACCAATCTCGGTGGGACCGAATCAACAAACTTGGTCGGACCGATTCAGTAAACCTAGTGACCGTTAGTGATTTCGGTGGGACCGACATGCAACTCGGTGGGATCGATATGGTTAGGGTTAGGGCATAACGTAATCTCGGTGAGACCGATTACACAAACTCGGTGAGACCGATTTTGGTAATTAGCTAACCAGAGAGTTGGTCAGGCAAACTCGGTGGGACCGATTCGCTCTTTTCGGTGAGACCGAAATGTTACGAAAGGGAAACAGAGAGTTTACATTGCAATCTCGGTGGGACCGATCGCTCACTTTGGTTAGACCAAAACGTTACGAAGGGAAACAGAGAGATTACAATCCCATCTTGGTGAGACCTAGATCCCTATCAGGGAGATCGATTCTGCTAGGGTTTGTGGCAGTGGCTATGACATCTGAACTCGGTGGCACCGGATAGAAAGAATCGGTGGGACCGATTTTGACTTTAGGTTTAGGTCATATGTGGATATGAGAAAGTAGTTGAGGGTTTTTGGAGCATATCACTAAGTACTTGAAGCAAGAAGCTCATTAATCAACACCTCATCCCTCCTTGATAGTATTGGCTTTTCCTATAGACTCAATGTGATCTTGGATCACTAAAATATAAAATGTAGAGTCTTGAGCTTTTGAGCTTGAGCCAATCCTTTTGTCCTTAATATTTTGGGGGATCCACTTTCGTCATCCATGCCATGCCATTTCATTGAGCTTTCCTGAAATATTTGTCTTGGAATAGTATTAGCTCAATGAGCTATATGTTGATATGAATTACAAAAACCACCTAGGGATAGTTGCACTTTCATGGATGTTATTTGTTCTAAAAATATGCTTTGATTGGTAGCAATCATGGAAGACTATATGATAGTTGAGTATGTGGGATTTGCTAAATCAAAGATCTTACATAGACCCTTCCTGAAAATAAGATGGATTGCAATTGTTTGATGACTAAGAATGAAGTTTGCTAGCTTTCAAGAAAGTTGATGATCTATACTTTAACATGTGAATAGCTTGTTACTTGATCATGAAAAGTTTTATGAGATGAACTACTGTTATGACACATAGTGATGCTAGAAAAGGTGACTGAAATTGATCAAACTTGTGCACCTGCTAGCATTCACACTTCATAAATTCTTTCTTTTAACATTTACCTACTCGAGGAAGAGTAGGAATTAAGCTTGGGGATGCTGATACATCTCCAGCGTATCTATAATTTATGAAGTATTCACGCTATTATATTATCTGTTTGATGATTAATGGGCTTTACTATACACTTTTATATCATTTTTGGGACTAACCTATTAACTGGAGGCCCGACCCATATTGCTGTTTTTGCCTATTTTAGTGTTTCGAAGAAAACGAATATCAAACAGAATCCAAACAGAATGAAACCTTCGGGAAAGTTATTTTTGGAACGGAAGCAATCCAGGAGACTTGGATTAGACATCAGGGTAGCTTTGAGGAAGCCACGAGATAGGAGGGCACGCCCTACCCCCGTGGGCGCGCCCCCACCCTCGTGGGAACCTCGTGGCTCTCCTGACCGACTTCTTTCGCCTATATATGTCCATATACCCTAAAAACATCGAGGAGCACAATAGATCGGGAGCTCCGCTGCCGCAAGCCTCTATAGCCACCAAAAACCAATCGGGACCCCGTTCCGGCACCCTGCTGGAGGGGGCATCCCTCATCGGTGGCCATCTTCATCATCCCGACACTCTCCATGACGAGGAGGGAGTAGTGCACCCTCGGGGCTATGGGTATGTACCAGTAGCTATGTGTTTGATCTCTCTCTCTCTTGTGCTCTTGATTTGGCACGATCTTGATGTATCGCGAGCTTTGCTAGTATAGTTGGATCTTATGATGTTTCTCCCCCTCTACTCTCTTGTAATGGATTGAGGTTTCCCTTTGAAGTTATCTTATCGGATTGAGTTTTCAAGGATTTGAGAACACTTGATGTATGTCTTGCCATGCTTATCTGTGGTGACAATGGGATATTCACATGATTCACTTGATGTATGTTTTGGTGATCAACTTGCGGGTCAAGTGACCTTGTGAACTTATGCATAGGGGTTGGCACACGTTTTCGTCTTGACTCTTCGGTAGAAACTTTGGGGCGCTCTTTGAAGTACTTTGTGTTGGTTGAATAGATGAATCTGAGATTGTGTGATGCATATCATATAATCATGCCCATGGTTACTTGAGGTGACAATGGAGTATCTAGGTGACATTAGGGTTTTGGTTGATTTGTGTCTTTAAGGTGTTATTATAGTATGAACTCTATGATAGATCAAACAGAAAGAATAGCTTCATGTTATTTTACTACGAACTCTTGAATAGATAGATCAAAAAGTATAACTTTGGGGTGGTTTTGTACCCTACCATAATCTCTTCGTTTGTTCTCCGCTATTAATGGCTTTGGAGTGACTCTTTGTTGCATGTTGAGGGATTGTTATGTGATCCAATTATGTTATTATTGTTGAGAGAACTTGCACTAGTTAAAGTATGAACCTTAGGCCTTGTTTCCTACCATTGCAATACTGTTTACGCTCACTTTTACCACTAGTTACCTTGCTGTTTTTATAATTTCAGATTACAAATACCTTTATCTACCGTCCATATTGCACTTGTAGCACCATCTCTTTGCCAAACTAGTGCACCTATACAATTTACCATTGTATTGGGTGTGTTGGGGACACAAGAGACTCTTTGCTATTTGGTTGCAGGGTTGTTTGAGAGAGACCATCTTCATCCTACGCCTCCCACGGATTGATAAACCTTAGGTCATCCACTTGAGGGAAATTTGCTACTGTCCTACAAACCTCTGCACTCTGAGGCCCAGCAATGTCTACAAGAAGAAGGTTGTGTAGTAGACATCAGGTGTGGTGGCTGGGATGCTGAACCTTTTGCATGGGTGTGCCTGGGTGGTTTATATAGGCCTAGCCCCCAGGGGTACAATGGTAATTCTTCTAGGTGTAGGACCCGACCGTCAGTGTCTCTGGGCTCTGACTTCTCTGCCAACCTTTGGAACCCGCTGCCTGGTGGGTCCTGCCGACTGCGGTGAACTAGGCTGACATGTAGGACCCGCCGTCTGCGGGCCAGGAGGGCTGTGCTACACTGTAGCATCACATCTGATGATGACAACTTGGTCGGGGGGCGTATGGCTATAGTGCCACCATGTGGCAGGCGATTACTGTAGCTGAGGGAGTCCTGGATTAGGGGGTATCCGGACAGCCGGACTATATACATCATCCGGACTATTGAATCGTGAAGATACAAGAATCAAGACTCCGGCTCTTGTCCGGACGGTACTTTCCTTTGCGTGGAAGACAAGTTTGGCGATCCGGATATTATATTTCCTTCCTTGTAACCGACTCCATGTAAACCCTAGCTCTCTCCGGTGTTTATATAAACCGGAGAGGATGGTCCTTAGAAGGCCGATCACAATTACAATCATACCATCATAGGCTAGCTCTTAGGGTTTAGCCTCTATGATCTCGTGGTAGATCTACTCTTGTACTACTCATATCTTCAATATCAATCAAGCAGGAAGTAGGGTTTTACCTCCATCAAGAGGGCCCGAACCTGGGTAAACATTGTGTCCCTTGCTTCCTGTTACCATCAGCCTAAGACGCACAGATCGGGACCCCCTACCCGAGATCCGCTGGTTCTGACACCGACATTGGTGCTTTCATTGAGAGTTCCTCTGTGTCGTCGCTGCAAGGCTTGATGGCTCGTCTCGTTGTCAAGGACGACATCATCTCTGGAGGAGCACTGGCTGTAGGCCAGATTCTCCGACTTGGCGGCTTCTATATGGCCGGCCCATTGGCTGTCGCGCCAACGATGGCTTCTCGGGTCATCACGGATAACCTTCGCATTAATGCAGAGCTTGCCGAACAGATGGATCCAATAGAGCTCTCCTCTCTTAATGAGCTCTTGGATCGCATCGCCGCTTTGGGAGTCGCTACGGACTATGACCGGATTGGGATTAAACCCGACCAGAGGGACATTAGATCCCCGCCGGCCACCCATGAGATAGCGGTAGTGGAGGAACCACACACAGGTCGCCCCTCAACTTTGAGGACGAATTATGTTCGGATCACCAAACTCAGTAAACCGAACACTACTCAGAGGAAGACATGACCCGGGTCCCGGACTTAGAATCAGGCATCGGGCCGAAGAGATTGGGTGATACTCCGGTTCCCGAATTGTCGGGCTCGGAACCTTCTGTGCCCCCGGGTGTTAGGTCGGATCGAAATCCGGATTCATCCAACAAAACTCGCTCAGACTTAAACCGTCTCTCCCGCATCAGGCAAGAGCCCCTGGAGACGGTACACCGATACTGGGCCAGATTCCTCCTTGCGCTTAACAAGGTCGAGGACTGCCACAAGGAGGACGTAGTCTCACTTTTCTGCAAAAACTGCACGAACAAATGACTCCTTAATGCTATAAGTCGCTGTGACATAGTACACTTTGCGGACTTGGCAACCATAGTACAAAAGTACTGTGCAATGGAAAGCGCCTGGAAGACCCAAACGGAATTTTGGGATAGTACGAACCTCACCAGAACCTTTGTCCGAACTAAACGGCCGAACTCTCGTAAGTCGACCAATTCAATTCCCAAGAAACCAAAGCCCGCCCCAGGGCGTGGAACTGTATTGGAAGAATGGCTCAATGGGCCATGTAAGCTTCACAGTACGCCGGATGCAACACCAACCCATAGCCTTAGGGCATGTTGGATACTCCGGCAGGTAGCTAAAAGTGGCGAGGATCTCCTCGAGAGCCATAAAGCAGAACAACATCCCGCCAAGGAACACAATACGGTACTAACAGTCTTCGAGACTTTCACCTCAAACAATAGGCGCAAGCGAGCTCATTGAAGCTCTGCTGAAATCTGCCATGTGGCAAAAGTAAATTTGTGGAACGACACTGCTATAACTTTCAACGCCAGTGACGAACCCCAATTCCAGACCATCCGGGCACCAGCCGCTCTGGTCCTTAGCCCCATAGTGGACGGCTTTCGGCTCACTAAAGTACTCATGGAAGGTGGAAGCGGATTAAACTTGATCTACAAAGAAACACTCCAGAAGATGGAAATTGACAAAAGCCGCATTTAACGAAGCGACACAACCTTCAGGGGAATTATCCCTAGTTAGGAAGCACGATGCGCAGGGAAAATCACAATCGATGCGGTATTCGGTACCCAAGAGAATTACAGGTCCAAAGAAATCATATTCCAAGTGGCCCCTTTCAGCAGCGGATACCACGCCCTTCTAGGGCGGGACGCGTTTGCAAGCTTTCAAGCCATACCCCATTACAGGTACATGAAGCTTAAAAATGCCCGGACCCAATGGAATCATCACTCTAGCTAGTGATCCGGACGTCGCACTCCGCGCCGAAAACAAATCCGCAGCACTAGCTTTGGAGGCACTGTTTGAAGCCCTAGCAGTAGAAGAATTAACAACACTATGCGCCAAAGTGGGCAGGGACGACGTGATACTCGACAAACGACCCAAGTCCACCTCATTTAAACCCGCAGATGAGATAGTCAAATTCTAAGTCCACCCAACGGACCCCACGAAGATAGCTTCCATCGGGACACAGTTGAGCCCCGCTATGGACGCCGCACTGCGAGACTTCTTACGCGAGAATTGGGACATTTTTGCCTGGCACCCGTCGGACATGCCAGGCATCCCGCGTGGATTGGCCGAACATAGCCTTAACATACTAAAGGGATACAAACCTGTTAAACAGACCCTAAGGCGATTTTCAGAGCCGAAATGGCAAGCCATGGGGGAAGAGCTAGCGAAGCTACTCGGGGCCGAATTCATCAGAGATATCAAGCATCCGGATTGGCTGGCGAACTTGGTAATGGTACCAAAGAAGGACAAATCCTGGCGCCTGTGCGTCGACTTTAAAGACCTCAACAAGGCTTGTCCCAAGGATCTCTTTCCCCTCCCTCGCATCAATCAAATCATCGACGCCACAGCAGGACACGACTCACTGTGTTTCCTCGACGCATACTCTGGATACCATCAAATAAATATGGCAGAGTCCGACCAAGCTGCAACAGCTTTCATAACGCCATATGGCCCTTTCTGCTTCAACACTATGCCTTTCGGGCTTAAGAATGCCAGCGCAACCTACCAACACATGATTCAAACATGCCTAGAAAAGCAAATTGGCAAAACAGTGGAGGCATACATGGACGACATAGTCATAAAAACAAGACATGTCGAAACCCTAATAGATGACTTAAGGCTTACGTTCGACAACCTCCGAACATACGACATCAAGCTGAATCCAGAGGCATGCGTTTTCGGCGTCCCCTCTGGAAAACTGCTGGGCTTCATCCTTTCCAATAGAGGAATTGAAGCTAATCCGGCAAAAATCCGAGCTTTGTCGCAGTTGGATATACCAACAGACCTCATACACATCCAGAAACTAGCTGGATGCATGGCTGCTTTGAGCCGCTTTATCTCCAGGTTAGGAGAAAAGGCATTACCTCTTTACCGCCTTCTTCAGCGCACCCAACACTGCGTGTGGACAGATGCAGCCGTGGCCGGACTCGATGAAATAAAGACCTTGTTGGCCAATAATCCAGTCCTAAAAGCGCCAAATATCAGCGAACCTATGCTGCTGTACATAGCTGCAACACATCAAGTTGTAAGCGCAGTACTCGTCGTCTAACGAGAGGTTCACGAATACAAATTCCCGCTACAGAAGCTGGTTTATTACGTATCCATGGTCCTCACCCCATGCAAATCCCGATATTCACACTATCAAAAAATAGCATATGCGGTCTTCATGGCATCCCGAAAGCTACGACACTACTTTCAAGAGTGTTCGATTACGGTGGCCTCCGAAGTACCACTAAACGATATAATAAATAACCGCGATGCCATGGGCCGGATCGCTCAATGGGCAATCGAGCTCCTTCCCTTCGACATAACATACAAGCCTCGGCGGGCTACCAAGTTGCAAGTATTAGCTAACTTCGTCGCTGAATGGACGGAAGCCGAACTCCCTAAAGAGTACAACGCGTACTCTAACTGGATCATGCACTTCGATGGCTCCAAAATGCTGGCCGGATAGGGAGCAAGTGTAGTTATACACAGACTCCAACAATGCAGGCGAATATGAGGCTCTGTTGCACGGTCTTCGGATGGCAGTCTCTATGGGCATTCAACGCCTAGAGGTGCGTGGGGATTCAAACGTCGCAATATCACAAATAAACAGAGACTTTGATGCCAAGGATCTGAAACTGGCGGCCTACCGTAATGTCGTCCTTAAAATGTCAGCTCGGTTCGAGGGGCTCGAATTTCACCATGTGGCTCGAGAAAACAATCAAGCGACAAATGTCCTTGCCCGTATCGGCGCTAAACGCGACCCTCTTCCATCTAACATATTCCTGGAAAGGCTGTTCAAGCCATCCGTGGTATGGGAAGGGGAGTCCGGCAATACCAGCACGGATCCGAATACATCCCCAGATTCTGAACCATCAGACATCATCAGAGGCTCTACCACCGAAATAACATCATTAGCCCACGAAATAATGGCTGTCATCGCCCTGTGGACTGAGCCTTTCTTGGCCTACCTAAATAGGCAGGAGCTCCCCGAAGATCAAAATGAAGCACACTGCATTGTTCGACGTTCTAAAGCTTACAAAGTCCATGAAGGGGAACTCTATAAGAAAAGTGCGACCAGAGTGCTCCAAAGGTGCATCTCCGAAGAGGAAGGGCGGTAGCTCTTGACCGAAATCCATGCCGGACTGGGCGGGCACCACGCCGCAGCTCGAGCACTAGTTAGCAAGGCCTTCCGTATAGGTTTCTATTGGCCGACGGCCTGAGCAGATGCACAGGACCTGGTCCAACTCTACGTCGGTTGCCAGCTCTTTGGCAATCAGAGTCATATGCCCCATACTGCTCTCCAAACAATCCCCATAACTTGGCCCTTCGCGGTCTGGGGGCTGGATATGGTTGGACCCCTTAAAGGGGGAAGCCACAAGAAAAAAAACTTATTGGTCATGGTAGACAAGTTCACCAAATGGATAGAAGCCAAACCAGTGAAAACGGCCGAATCCGGACCAGTAATAGACTTTATATCCGGGGTCGTACACCGATACGGTGTCCCCCACAACATCATCACCGATAATGGCTCAAATTTCACAGCCGATGAAGTGAAAGCTTGGTGCCGCAAAATGGGCATTAAGCTCGACTATGCTTCCGTCTACCATCCTCAAACAAATGGCCAGGTCGAACGGGCAAACGGTCTCATCATGAGCGGCATCAAACCTAGACTAGTGCGATCCTTGACAGAGTCGGATACTCATCGGGTCAAGGAGCTCGACTCCGTGCTCTGGGGGCTGCGGACCACGCCAAATCGCACCACTAGATACACACCATTTTTTATGGTGTACAGTGCGGAAGCAGTACTACTTTGCGACATAATACATGATTCACCACGCGTACGCATGTACGAAGAGAAGGAAGCCGAGTTAGATCGGCAGGATAACTTGGACGCCCTAGAGGAGGAGCGCGATGTCGCTAAGGCCCGTTCCGCATTCTATCAGCAACAAGCTCGACGATACCAAAGCAGAGAAGTGCGGGCCAAAACTTATAATGTTGGCGAGCTTGTTCTACGCTTACCGGAGAAGAAGAAGGACAAGCTCAAACCCAAGTGGGAAGGTCCCTTCGTCATTGACAAAGTTCTCACCGAAGGAGCGTACCGCTTACGTAATGCGTCCGACAACAGACTCGAGCCGAACCCATGGAACACGGCAAGACTCCGGAGATTCTACGCCTAGCGCCGAACTTAGTGTTTGTCTCCTTACCTCCCCTTTTTTTTATTATGCTCCCTCCCTTTTCCTTTCTCGATCTTTTTCTCTTCACACAAAGTATTTAATACAGTGCGGACTCCCGGATTATTCCGGCCGCACTGTGTGTGTAAGCAATACCTGGGGGCTTCCTATACAGAAGCTAGACATAACTTACTCTAAAAGGCTTTTTTTCCCATCATACATGTGTTTTCCATGTGTGCCTTTTCTTCACCATTATATGCATCGATATGACTTAAGATGTGGCCAAGATAGGTTGCCTGGCTCCTGTGTTTATGCCCTATGTTCCCGTTAATTCGGTTAGGGCGTAAGGGGAGCACATCTGCGATTGTTACTGCCGGTTCAACCAGATGTGTACCTCAGACTGGGTGAAGCCGAAAGCTAGTTTCCTTAAGAGAATATTCTGTCGGTGAACAAAAGATGTCTTCATTTATCATAACATAAATCCCCAGAAGTTTTGTATCCTATGCCATGGTTTGCAGTTCGGACATGTGCCTTGTCGCATGCCTACCCAGGGAAAGGAACCCTTAATGGAACTATTCTCCCTGGAAGATGTTTCTTACTATCCATGTAATATAACATAACTAGTTGGGTACTTGTCTGTTCAAGCACTTATGACCCCTATGCCTGGTCTCCACGCATACTCCGGTTTTGTATAATCGAGCGGGTATTCGGACACACCCCGGACTGTAGGTTCCGGGGGCTGAACCGAAAAGGTCCGCCATGACAAATGATTTCAATCCGGCTAGGTGCTACTTATGTCCATCGAATTACACACTCACTTGGACTGACTATATTCCTCCTCTATACCATCCAACATGCTATCTAGATTACAGTCCTGTTGAGAATACTTCGCGGCTAACGCCACCTGGTCATATACCAGATTCACGGGAATTTCTTGCTCATCTGGCTCTGCCGGTCCGACTTCGGCCATATGGTTCGGGTCCAGCTTGGTATAGCGCGTCTTCACCATAGCCCATGATTCCCTTGCACCCTGCCGACAGGCTGCCATCTTCCACAGTCGGAAGCGCCGCCGTGCTCCTTGAAGCATGTCCACAAGCTCTCCCATGCCATTCGGCAGGAAGCTTGATGGCCACAAGGCTTGCGCTACACCTAGCATCGCCTGCCGAGCTCGCTCGTGCAGCTATGAGAGGTCTTGCAGTAAATCGCCTACAGATGCGGGCATCTCCTCCTCAGGGCGACCGTCAGCATTCCTACAAGCAAAATTCTTTCAATATACTTCCTCGCCGAACTATGCTACAGCTCGTCTAGGCACTTACCATAAATGCCGCGGCGAAGCCTTTTGTTCTCCTTCACGGAGTCCGCCAGCTCTGCACGTACGTCTTTCAATTCCACGTCCAGCAAACATTGGCATCTTGGAGAGTATTCTTCTCCTGCTTAACTTGCATAAGAATGCGCTTGCCAGCCTTCAGTTGCCTGTGGAGATGTGACTCGTCATCCCTCCCGCCCTCCGGATTTACTCCGGGGTTATCTACATAATTTTCTGTTAAACTCGTCATATCAGCCAGTTGCTAACTGGTATATTTTCATACAATCAAGATAAATGTTACCAGATGAGGCCTTCTGGGATTCCTCTAGCTTGGCAACCGTGGCCCTCTGTTGGGTCTTGCACTCCTCTAGCTCCCGAGACAATTGCTCATTCTTATCTACAAGAACCTGCGCATAAATTGATACTTAAAACTGTTGTGCCAACCGTTTCAAGTCTCAGGGGCTACTGCTATACACGCTTATCAAACTTTCTTACCCGTATATCTTTGGTATACTGGTCAGTCACCCGGGCGAGCCTGCCTTGAGCAGCTCGGATGTATGCATCTCCCGAATTGAAAGCATTAAATGCCTCTTAGGAAAAGATGTTGTTGCGAAGCACGACCCGTCGACGCTGGTGATTCATGGCGCTCTCTACTTCGGAATTTGTGGCAGAGAGCATGTTTGCGTCCTTTGTTGAAGGACTATGCGGCATCGGCCCTACGTCCGCCTCCTCTCTTGAAGTCAGTTCTGGAGCCCGACTGGTGGAAGCGTGGTTGGCAGGATCCCCGGATATAGTCCGGATACTCTTCTTCCTGCTAGGATGTAAAGGGCGCTGTTATACTTCAAATAACAATAATTACATGATAGGTTGTTTCCTTACCTCTGTAGAGGCGTGTCGGCCCTAACCGCCTTCCTCTTGAGCCTACCCAATCCGGACGCCTATGGCTGACGGGTCCCTAGGGGCTCGGCCCTGCGCTCCGAACGTCGCCTCTGCAAAAACACGACGCTTCAGGGATAGGGCGTGACATTAGGAAAGAGTCCTCTTCGGGGGATCGAGTCTTCGGCTTGGCTTACGCGTGACGAAGGTAGCAGTCCGGGATAATCAACAGTAATAGCCACTGAGGCGCCATCACGGCTCGCCTGATAAAATATCCCGTCGACAAGCTCCACAACGGCATCCGGGTCTTCTTCGAGTCCTGGATCCAGGGCCCTTTCGGGGTCTGTGGCTGCGGGGAAGGGCTGGAGATTCCTTCTACGGCCCTCCTCAGTTCCTGCTCAGAAACATCAAGGCAGGTAACCTTAGCAAAGAACGCCACGATAAGTGAAGCGAGAAAATAAATGACGACTTACCCAGTTTGGGGGATTGTACATGGAGAATCCGTCCCGCGGTTTGATATGAAGGAAGTATTCCTCTTCTCCTTTGTATAGATCGGACAATATCCTTGCCAGAGCAGTGGCGGAGTCTGGACACTTACGGCCACAACGGGTGGCATCGTCTGTCCTGTTCAAATGCCACATGGGATTGCCCCGATATTGAAGCGGCTGCACTCCCCGCATTATGCAATATTGCCGTGACCTCGACTATCGTCAGTCCAGATTTGGCCAGTAACTTTATCCTACTCATCAGGAAATGTATTTCCCTGGTATCCTCCTCTTGGGGGCCTCGGGGGCTCCAGCTTAGGCGTGCCCTCGGCGGGGCGTTGCTGAACTTGGGGAGTCCTGTCTGGACTGGATTTGGAAGGGGAGCGTCGTCAATATAAAACCACTCTGAAGCCCGGTTCTCTGGTGCCTTCTTCGAAGTGCCGGATAGGTATCCAGTCTCGGCGATACGCCATACTTCGGCCCCGCCCACTTGACATAAGGACTCTCCCTTGTTGCGAGGGACAAGGCAGAACAACTTCTTCCACAAACCGAAATGAGATTCGCAGCCTAGAAATAGCTCAGAAAGGGCGACATACCCTGCTATATGTAGTACGGAGGCTGGAGTAAAGTGGTGCAACTGGAGGCCATAGAACTCCAGGAGCCTACGAAGGAATGGATGAATAGGAAACCTGACGCCCCTTAATAGATGCAGAATGAGGCATATTCACTCCTTTGGAGACGGATTAGGGGATCTCTCCACTTGTTCTCCACCGTCATAGGTGGCCATTTTGGCTCGGACGGGGACCATAAACGCCGGTGGGAGAAGCCCTTGGGTTTGCAACTTTATCAAACGGCTATGAGAAACTGAAAACTCTCCCCAGTCCCCCAGCTTGGGGCAAGGGGAGCGAGCAGAAGAGCTGCAACAACCGGCCATGTTGGAATGGTTTTTTCGGGGCGCTCTGTTGGATGCTTGATCGAGGAGGAAGAGTGAGGTTTGGATCTGGGAATCCCCGTCTCCTCAAATAGACGGTTAGCCCGAAGGATCGAGGGTGGCAAATGCAAAAATGCCTCGACTCCTTGCATTCGCTCGACACGTGGAAATGGTCATTATTAAGGCACTGAAGCCAAGGAGTACAACATTGATGAAATGCCGGGCACTGTTCGTCGTCATAGGTACATTGGAGTATTCGGAGATGGAACCCGCCTTGCAATGCCGATGACAGGACTGCGCACCGGACTCACCATCATTGAAGCCTGGTTCAGGGGCTACTAAGGGAGTCCTGGATTAGGGGGTATCCGGACAGCCGGACTATATACATCGTCTGGACTATTGAAGCATGAAGATTACAAAACTCAAGACTCCTGCTCGTGTCCGGAGGGTACTCTCCTTTGCGTGGAAGACAAGTTTGGTTATCCGGATAATATATTTCCTTCCTTGTAACCGACTCCATGTAAACCCTAGCTCTCTCTGATGTCTATACAAACTGGAGAGGATGGTCCTTAGAAGGCCGATCAAAATTACAATCATACCATCATAGGCTAGCTCTTAGGGTTTAGCCTCTTCGATCTCGTGGTAGATCTACTCTTATACTACTCATATCTTCAATATTAATCAAGCAGGAAGTAGGGTTTTACCTCCATCGAGAGGGCCCGAACCTAGGTAAACATTGTGTCCCTTGCTTCCTGTTACCATCAGCCTAAGACTCACAGATCAGGACCCCCTACCCGAGATCCGCCGGTTTTGACACCGACAGTAGCCACACCCTGTCCCTTCAGGTTAATGGCGCACAAACTCCAAGGGGAGGGATGGGAGCCTGTTGGGAGTCGGCCTCCATTTGCGGCCGCCTGATCTAGCGTCGCCATCTTCTGGCGATACACAGATAGGTGGGGCCCGCCGCCTGCGGGCTATACCAACCGCCTGCGGGCTATACCAACCGCCTGCCATTGGAGCATGGCCCTGTCTGACGTAGGCGATGTCATGGGCCGCGTGGCCACAATACCGTGTCAGGAGAGAGGTGCCCACTTGGTACACCCGTACTGTGGCCACATTTTGCCCTGGATTCGGGGGTGGCAGGTCGCACTGTAGCCACACCCCATCTTGTCATAGCAGGTGGTTGCAAAGTTTGAGGGGGCGAAGGGCCGCCTGGTAGGAGTCGGCCCCGCCCTTGCCGCCTTCTGAAGTGAGCCACCTTCTTGGGGTCCGCCGCCTTCTAGGAGGTGGTCATTTGGCATCAGCTGGCCACAGGGGCCAGCCTTGCGACTAGTCGGACCAAGGGGCTAGGCTAGCCCCGATGTCTTAAAAAGTGTTGAAGTGTTGATGAGGCCACCCATGGTCTATCCCCCCGTCAGCGCACCTTGTGGCCTTCACTGGGTCACTAACAGTAGGCCCAGTGGGTCCCATTGGCTGGGTTGACCCAGTAAAACCTGTTGACCGGGCATGATGGGTCACCGACATGCGGCCCCCACTTAGTTTAAAACATTTAATTAACATAATGAAACTGCTAATTAATCTGTTAGCTAATTCCGTTCATTAAGGCTTCACTAACAGTGGGCCCCACTAGCTATTTAGGTTAATTAGTTAGAAGTTAAACCCCTATTAAATTAGTTCCGAGTATGACAGGGTGGCCCCACCTGCCAGTTTGATCGGTCAGCTGTTTAGTTGACCACTGACGCAATGAAGATGCAATGATGATGTCATATTCCATTTCTGGCATTTCTATTTATTTAAACAATTTCTGAAAATTGCTAAAACTTTGGAAATTCGTAGAAAATAAACCATAGCTCGGATAAAAAAACTTTTCACTGAAAGTTGTTCATAACGATGAGTCGAATCTAATTGTGTCGTCTGTTTCTATGTTGGGTCCCTCTACGTAGGTGAACCCGTACCTTTTAGCCTGATTCCTGTAGGTGAATAGTGCATATAAACTGGTTAACAATTCCAACGTTATTCCTAAAATAACTAAAATGACTTAGACATGTATTTACGCAACCCTGCACTGCATCATAGCATAGCGTGCTCTGTGTTGCATATGTTTGCTGCATATTTATCTGTTACCTCCCCCTCTTTTCTCTTGTTAGACCCCGAGGTCGACATAGCTCCCGAGACCGACGCAGCTTCGGAGTACGACTACGCCCCTGAATACCAGACCCTTGCCGCCGAGCTTCTAGGCAAGCATCCCCGTTTGAGCATACAATATTGCCTATTCTTCTCTCTCTTATGCTTGCATTAGAAGTTGCTGTTGTTACTGTTATCCTATTTCTGCTTCATAGCCTGTTTATTGTAACCTGTTGTTGATACTTACCAACTCATCCTAAACTGCTTAGTATAGGCTGGGTAGAGACCCATTAGAGACCCCCCTCCTTATCCCGACAACCCCGCTGGATATTAGAAGACCCAACCAACATGATCGAAGACCAGTCCCCAGCACCGCACATCACTTCCCCCTTGTAGGTTAGTTCATCGGTTGTGGTCATCGAGGGTGATTCCTCCTTCACCATTCCCGATAACTACACCGTTGTGCAACTCCTCAAGCATGGAACTCGAGGGTGATTACTCCTTCGTTCACCTTGACGATAACATTAGGTGGAATTCCATCGAGGATGATTACTCCTTCGTTCACCTTTATGATAATATCAGGTGGAATTCCATCGAGGGTGATTACTCCTTCGTTCACCTTTATGATATCATCAGGTGGAATTCCATCGAGGGTGATTCCTCAGGGTCCACCCTTGGTGTTAGACACATGGTTACTATGATTTCTATGACTTTACACTGAACCATGATACTAAAGATAGGTCGGCCCTGAGGGGTACCCGCGCAAGCATATTTGCAAGTGATGTGGAGTCGGGTTGACCTAGAAGGTGCCCGCGAGATAACTATCTAGCGTAGCCGGGCATTCTTAGCCCTTGCCACAAGTCCACGAGACTGGTCGACGGGGTCACATCGATCGTGAGTCTCTGCTCATTACCGCGCGCTCCTAATTCACTAACGGTTTGGATATTTGATCTGAGTAGGCCTCTGGCCTTTTTTGCACTAACCACCACGCGGGAATAAGTATGTCCACTCTGCTTCGTATTTATCAACCGAAAGCTTAACGGACGTTAGTGACTGAGCAGCGCGTGCCGGGTTGGAATGCGTAAGCACCTGCCTTTTTTAAGGAGGTAGCTAGGTTTGCTCATCTGCCGTGTACGCAATATGCATGAGTGCAAAGAGTGATGGGCCGAAGACCCCTGCGTGCTTAGGATGTAGACCGGTGTGCTGGCCTCTCTGATGAGTCTAGGTAGGACTGCAGTGTGTTGATCGGTCGAGGGCGGCCATGACCTAATGGTGTGTCCGGCCGGAGTTGATCGAGCGTGTTGGGTAAGTTGGTGCACCCTTGCAGGGAAGTATTATCTATTCGAATAGTCGGGTCCACAGTAATGGACGCTCAGAGTTGTATCCTGGTCGACACAACTACAACTGGATACTGAATGTTGAGGCATGTAATGGATATATGGCTCCGACATTGCTTTCCCGCATGGAGTCAGGGAAGGATCTCTGGGCGTCATTTCTACAACATGTTTGTTGAATATAAACTAATATTCTATACTTTCTGATTGCTGCAAGATGCTTGGGGCTGCTTGAAGATGCTAGTCTTCGATATACTGGGCTTTCCCCTTCTCTTCTGGCATTCTGCAGTTCAGTTCACAGATACTACCCATTTCATTGATACCGATGCATATGTAGTGTAGATCCTTGCTTGCGAGTACTTTGGATGAGTACTCACGGTTGCTTTGCTCCCCTTTTTCCACCTCTTTCCATTCTTCTCGGATGCTCCAACCAGATGATGGAGCCTAGGATCCAGATGCCACCTTCGATGATGTCTGCTCCAGGGTGCCTACGTGGAGTCCGCCGCCGATTAGGAGTAGTTAGGAGACTCCCAGGCAGGAGGCCTTGCCTTTTTGACTGATGTTGCTTTTTTTGCTAGCCTTCTTAAGGAAAACTTGTGTAACTCATGTCTGTACTCAGATAATGTTGCTTCCGCTGACTTGTTTGTTTTCGAGCTTATGTATTCGAGCCCTCGAGGCCCCTGGCTTGTAATATAAAGCTTGTATTATTTTAATTTGTGTCTAGAGTTGTGTTGTGATATCTTCCCGTGAGTCCCTGATCTTGATCGTACACATTGCGTGTATGATTAGTGTACAATTGAATCGGGGGCATCACAAGTTGGTATCAGAGCTAATTGCCTATAGGTAGCCCCCTTTCGAACTCCTTGGCTGAAGTCGAGTCTAGTCACTACAAAACTATTACTAACATGGTTGTGTGTCTTACGGGTCCACGTCACCATTGGGTGGTATTAGGATCTTCTACTACCCGTCTATACTCTGGGACTCCGATCTCTCTTCCATTTGGATTAAATGATTTTGCTAACTCTAACTCTAGGTTCTCGTAACTAATTTATCCTGGAGAGCCCCTTTTTACAGATGATCGCCTGCTGCACCAGAAGATTTTGAACATACTCTACGACGTTCTCTTGAGGCTTGTGCCCGTCGCTTTTGCAGTTCCCTACCACCGATATATCCTTATGGATAACTTCATACACTTTCCATTAAGACAATTGTTCCCTGTTGCTCTTGTTATTACAAGATGCCCCGAAATACTCTTCGTTGCCCCGAGAATCCTTTGAGCATATTTCCTTGCAGTTCTTTACCACATGAATACATAATTCATCACAATTACAAAGGATTCGTTCATCCCCAGTTGTTCATCTGTTCAACAAAAGTATTCGAAATACTATTCCATCTTCCAGAATCCTCATCGTCCTATTGTTGTTGAAATTCTTGCTTGCGTGCATTATGGTTAATCCCATAAGTCTAGTAATCTTATTGGCATCCCTTGTCACTATCATTTTGAGTCCGTTGATTCAATATGTTGCAGATACTCGCAATCCTCAGTCTAAAAACTAGAACTTTTCCTTTTGGCTTAGACGTCACTCCGGACATGAGCTGGTTCTCGGAAAGTCAAACCTTGATTGCTTGTCCATCTAGTTCGATTCAACTTACTCATATCTTGATCAGAGCTTTTGCTTCCGATCCCCTGGTACAGAAATCGCAATTCCTTTGTATTTTATATACTTCAGAATTATCCAGTTGTTTCTATATTCCGATGCCTTGCATTCTTTCTTCTTCTGTTTGAGTAGCAATACTCACCTCAGATCCTTGTGGACAGTCAAATCCGTTCTTGGATTATTATCCAATGGTGTCTTTCACATTCAAAATTCTTGCAAGTTCTTCCCTCGATACTTAATGCCTTTGTTAAATTGTATCCTCTATGAACCATGCTCTGCTTTCGAGCTTGTGTTATTTACTCCTGAAGATTGTGGTATATGTTCCTAAGATGCCCCTATGGGTTGAACCTATGCCTTCCATAAATCCTGTGAACCCGAAAGATTTCATGGGTCTTACTCATCTGGTATTTCACCAGGTAAAACCTTCAACACTAATGCCATTTTTGAAGCAGGAACTGAATGAAAGGTTATGCATAGGAAAATTGGGAGTCGACCTTGAACTTTGTGTTCATTCCCGTGGACACGATGTAGATCCTATCATGGAAGCTTCTTGTAATAAATTTTTTTCCTTGATATAATATCATCTGGTATCTGCGAATTGATCCTTGGTAATCTTGGTTCCGACCATATTTTCTCCTTGATTCCATTTCTCAGTCAAGTTAAAGCACTTGTCTTCTGCCGATCAACACATCTCCGCAACCTCTATTTTGATCTTCCATCGAGTATTACCCTCCAGTATCTAGAGAATATCAAAGAACTGTGTTGCGTCCTATGAGTCTTCAAGTATTGCTTCTCACCGATTTCAGATTTCCCTCAGGTTCTGACTTATTAGTCACTTGAGAACACCGATGAGTGAATCGGTTCCGCACTCCGATTCAATAACTCTAAGTTGATTATAAGTTTAAAAATCCTTCAAGTCATTCCTAGCCTGATCAACTATATAATTATCGTGCTAAATTTTAACTGCGCTATCTGGTCCTTTGTCTCGGAGCACAATTTTCGATGATGAGCTAAGCTTCCGTTGATTTTGCCTCGAGATATCATTTTGCCTTGAACAACAAGCTTGATTTTAATTTTGCGCCATGCCCATGGTTCCAATAACCTTTCGCTTCATTATTCCTTTGACTTGATTTCATTGCTGATCGATTACATCTTCCTAAAATATCTCGACAATTGTGTCGTGATCATCATCAACATTCTGTAATCTTCAAGGATATCAATCGACTTCATGAGGAGAAATAGCCCCTCGATGATTTGTGTACCATCAACAACATTATTTCCTTCCCTCCAGCACAAACTTTTTCAGGTTATGGAGCTTGTTTCTATCCAGCTTATGTTATGTTCTACCTTGGAGGATTACTATCCCTTATGTCAAGAATGTCGTGGGAATTTCACCCCCTCTTAAGAATTCTTGATACAAGCGATACGTATCACCATCACAATCCTAACATTGAATGTGCTGCTCAGTCCACATCTCCGAGTACACTTTTCAATCAGTGTTTAATTATGGATGTTTTTCCCGAGCATACCCATTATATCATTTGGTACGGTCATTGCTATCTCCTTGTTTACTAAATTGTGGAAATCCATCCTTATGGAAATCTCGATGAATTGTTGCTGAGCCGTCGGCCACATCCTCATCCTTTCCTTGCTAAAATTGTGTGACTTAATTAATAAGTTGTTTCCGATGAATCCTTTATGGATGCAAAGTCTGACCTTACATAATGACCTAGTCAATGTTATCTCGAGACATGACTCTGGTACTCCGAATATCCACAAGAACATTGGAAGCTCAATGCTAAATGTTTCTTGATCAACTATCCAAACACCATGGTATGGGTAAACCTCATAAATTCCTTGCCCTTTTGTCTACATAGATTCATATTTGGAGCCCTATCATGTATATCATGCTCTGCCTTTCCTTGGGAAAGGTTTACTCTTGATACTCGGATACAATTTTTTTTCCTTTCCGTTGGTATGATTAATATGCTAATCATATTTTCCTTTACATTGTTTTGTTTAACCTCTCCTATAATCTAACTTATCCGAGCAAAGATAATTCCCTGCTTAGGCAAACACCTCAGAGTACAACTTTGTTAGTAAGACCCTGTTACTATTGTAGATGACATTCTGGTAACCACCGATGGACGAGAACTTTACCTATTGGTCTGCCTCGTCTTATGAGCAGTAAAATGGTTCTCTTCGTCCCTCGCTCTTGGTACCGACATTTTTGCCGACATGGCTGACAAGATACCCTCTGACACGCCTTGCTATCATGATCGTGCGATATGTCAGCGCCCTTTCTACTTTTACCCCAATGGTGGGCCCATAACACACAGTTCCACAGGATCGAAACATGACTCTCTTGTACATCTCTATTTCCAAAGTTATCCCTCACGCTTGGCTTCGAATATAATTCATGAGCCACCTTGCAGGAGATCAACAATTCTAGTATCAGACACAATACTTATTCCCATTGCTCTGAACTCCTTTCACTCTTTGTTTCAAACAAGAATGATTGTCTATCCGCTTAAAACTTCTTATTGTACCTTCTAGCTCTTGATATGTTTCATTTGTTCAACTCAAGAGATATCATGAGTTCATTCATGGAATAATCCTATAGGATTACCCCTTATATCATCATATACTTGTCGAGCTGCCCCATACCTATTCGTAAGTACGATGAAGACTCTAAAGAAAGGATGCCGACTTCTTCATGATGAACTGAAGCAGAGAAATGAAGACATCAATGTAGTGGATCGACCTCCTCGACAAGAGCAACCAAGATAAGAAGACTCGTTGTTGGGGATATGACTACTGAGTATAAACCGCCCAGGAGGGGCCGGATTATGCTCACAAGGAGTCATCTGGACAGAAGCCCATGAAGACAAAGACTATGGCGCTTTACTACAAGAAGCTTAGAGGCCTAGAGCCGGACGGCGGATTTGGGCCCATGTATGTAAACCGCCTTAAGATGTATAACTTGTGTTGTAAGTTAGGGAAAGGATGAAACCGAGCCGGACACTTGTATGAGCCGGCCTCGGGATTCTATAGACCGGCCGGGCGTCAACCTGTGTATATATAGGGACGACCCGGCGGTGGTTCAAGGACAGGAGACAACAACTCGAGAACTAGGCAAAGCGTATTCGCTCCCTGGCTATCGAGACCACATCAATTCCACCGCAACCGGATGGTAGGCTTTTACCTTCGCCGCAAGGGGCCGAACTAGTATAAACCCCCCGTGTTCTTTGTCCGGTTTAGCCCCTCTAAGCTAACCCGGTCGTGATGGATCCACGACTAAGTCCTCACACTAGGACATCTGACGTGATAATTCCATGATAGTTGGCGCCCACCATGGGGCTATCGCACGATGGTTTCAAGTTCTTGGAGGGAAAGTTCGAAGGACTCAAGGGATATGCAGTGGGCCGGATGACTAAGAGTCATCGCGACAAGCTCTACATCAACAGCGCGGGCTGGGGCCCCAACACCGGCTCAATCGAGTATGGATATTGGGTCCCCTTCGGTGGAATCCACGTCTTCATCGACAAGATTGACGAGCCAGGCCCTAAGCCGGACATCTGCACCGACCTCGTCGAGACGGCTTAGCGTGCAAGCCATGCCCGTGTTCAGCCCGCCATGAAGCGTGCGTTCGTAGGATTCATCCAGGGTGTCGAAACTGAACTGGTATCCGATGGTGAGACGGCAGTTTATTCTGATGGTGAGTCATCCACCGATGAGACCGAGTCTTTGTATCAAGTGCAGGATGGAAGCAGTATTCCGGACTCCTTTGAACCGCCAAACCGGGTTGCAATCTTCATGGCCGGTACACAGCTCGCACCTCAATCTTCAACAGAGCGGCGATGATTTCCGTATCGGCAGTCGAGGTAGGAGGCCCGATGCGCCCGTCGGTTCAAGTCTTGTCTGGTTAGTTGGACACTTCATCAACTTTGTTGACTACAGAGGTTAATCCGGATAATCGAGATGAGCATAATGTGGAGGTCAGAAAGTTGCGAGATCAGATAGCTCAGGCTAAGGAGGACCTGACTGCTGAGGAGACCAGAATGGTCGAGGAACAAACTGCTTTGAATGCTCAAGCTCAGTGAGTTCATGCAGAGGCTTATCGGCTTACGTTGGATCAGAACGCTTCAAACGAGGTGATGATGAGGAGGCACCAGTCTCGTCTGCCACCGGTTTACGAAGCAAGGAATCTCTTTAACACGCCGGGAGCGGGCACTAGTAACCCGCCTGTGGTAAACCGGGTTGAAGCACCCAGGACAGGAGCGCCGGATCAGCCGGGCACGATGGGCCCGCCTCAGCAGAACCATGATCCGCCACAATACGTGCCAACACCACTGGGTCACTTCCCTACCCCTTTGGATAATATGATTGCTGCAGCATCAAGATTGGCCGCTATTCCAATGGAAGGTGATCCCCCCGTGGCGGTTGAGAGACGAAGGGCTAGAGATTTACTCCAGACGGCAATGGTTCAGCAGCAGGCTTATTCATATAGTCGGGACAGGATTCACTCTACCCCTCGCCCAAGCCGAAGTTACAGCAGGCATGTTGAAGAGCCAGCTGTGTCAAGCAGTGGATAGAATCATAATCCTCCACGGAGGCCTAACCCGGCAGGGGGAAGGAATGGAGCACAAGATCTAGTGGACCAAGGATGAGCGCGCCGAGGCGTCGGATTGGCTGCACAGGACGTGGAGCGTCAGCTTAGGCCGGTTTGTGCAACTACTACAGTGGATCCAGGAGTTGCTTTTACCACTTTCGGGGTGCCATGTCTCACACCGGCCATGCGTAATGTGTGGTTGCCCAAGGACTTCAAGGGCCCTTGGAAAGTGCCCAATTGCTCTGCTGATTTACACCCCGAGTCATGGGTAGAAAGCTATGAGATGGCCATGGAGATGCTAGACGTGGATGGAGCGGCGTGTGCTAAGTATTTCACTATGATGCTAGAAGGAACAGCTTGCACTTGGCTAAAGAGTTTACCACCTAATTCAATTAGGTCATGGGACGAGTTGAAGAGCTAGTTTATCAGCAACTTCAAGGATACTAGCAAGCAACCAATGTCAATTGTTGATCTGGCTGCTTGTGTTCAAGGAGAGGGTGAATCAACTACCCATTGGGTGCACCGGGTTTCTGAGATCCTACATTCATCAGACCGCATCAATGCAGATTCATCAATTATAACGTTGGAGGGCAATTGCAAGTTCAAGCCTTTGAAGTTGAAGTTGGGGCGGCTCAAGCGTCACTGCAATGATATGGGGACACTCATGGTGGCTCTGGTTAAGTATGCTAACTCTGACAGTACCAAGGATCCCGAGTCTGACGAGGAAAACCCGGGGAAGGGAAAGAAGAGCGGCGAAGGACAGCAACTTAACCCGGCGGGCAACGACAACAATGGTAAGCATAAAGAGGACGGTTCAGATTTTGTGGCTAACACCAATGTGCAGGTTAATGCTCAACGTTGTAAGGATAAACCGCCCAGCAGGGTGGCGGTATGAATCTGGAGAGTTTGTTGAAACAGCCTTGTCCAAAGCACGGGACAAAGGAGGTTCCAGCCACGCACCTCTGGAAGGACTGTTTCATTATGCGAGAGTTCAAAAAATCTGATCTTTTCTGGTATGATCAGGGTCCATCTGGCGGTTCAGGTCCCGTATCTCATGGGCCGGGTTACGGCGGAGGCGGTTCAAGCTCAGGTTTCCAGAATAATCAGGGCAATCAGAACAACCAGGGTCGTTATAATCAGCGAACAATCACGGGAATCAGCAACAATTGGGTTATCAGAGTCAACCGAAGCAGTTGAATAGTGGGCAATATCATGGTTTTACCACTAGCTTGTGCAAGCGCGACCAGAAGCTTCACAAGAGGGCAGTTAACGCTGTTGAACCGGTAGTGGCCCGTTACTTATGTTGGTCCGATCAGCCCATTGTGTGGAGCAGAGAGGATCATCCGCCCCGGGTTGATAATCCGGGTCATCTGGCTTTGGTGGTGGCGCCTTAGGTTGGAGGTTATAAGTTCACAAAGGTGCTCATGGATGGAGGGAGCAACATCAATATTCTGTATTATGAAACCTTCCGGTGCATGGGATTGACGGATAAAAATCTTAAACCCTCAAACACTGTTTTCCACGGAGTGGTACCAGGTAAATCGGCGTACCCAGTAGGTAAGATAAATTTGGAAGTAGTATTAGGAGATGACCGTGATTCCAGGTCAAAAACCTTAACCTTTGAGGTGGTGAAGATCCAGAGCCCATATCATGCCCTGTTTGGATGGCCGGCTTATGCAAGGTTCATGGCAAGGCCCTGTTATGTTTATCTACAGCTCAAAATGCCAGGTCATAAGGGGACCATTATGGTACATGGGAGTCGTAAGAATGCTTTGGACTATGAAGAAGGTGATGCATCTTATGCTGAATTGGTTTGTGCGGCAGAAGAGTTGAACTTCTATAAGGACAATGTTGATCCGGCAGATATGACTCCTCTGAAGAAGCCCACCACAGAGCATGACCCGACCCTGAAGTTCAAACTGGCTGATGAGACTAAGCTGGTTGATTTTGTTCCTGGCGATTCATCCAAGCAGTTTAGTATCAGCACTAATCTAGATCCGAAATAGGAAAGCATGCTCATCGAGTTCATCCGTGAGAACCGGGACATCTTTGCATGGCAACCTTCTGACATGCCAGGTGCACCGAGGGAACTCGCTGAGCACAATTTCAATATTGATCCCAAGTTTAAACCGATAAAGCAATCTTCGCCGCTTCAATGAAGAAAGGCGCAAGGCTATTGGTGAGGAGGTAGCCCGACTTTTGGCGGCTGGGTTTATCATTGAGGTTTTTCATCCGGAGTGGCTGGCTAATCCGGTTCTGGTGCTTAAGAAGAATGACACTTGGCGCATGTGTGTGGATTATAGGAACTTGAACAAGTCTTGTCCGACAGATCCTTTTGCTCTCCCTTGTATTGATCAGATCATTGATGCTATGACGGGTTGTGTGTGTTTGAGTTTCTTGGATACTTATTCAGGTTATCATCAGATCAAGATGGCAGTTAAGGACCAGGAGAAAACAGCTTTCATCACTCCCTTTGGAGCCTTCTGCTACGTATCTATGCCTTTTGGGCTCAAGAGTGCCCAGGTGACTTATCAACGCTGTGTGCAGAATTGTCTTCATACCCAAATTGGGCGCAATGTTCCTGCTTATGTGGACGATATTGTGGTAAAGTCCAGGAAGAAGGAGACATTGATTAAATACTTGCAGGATACCTTTGACAATCTTCGGGTTTCTAAGATGATGCTCAATCCGGCCAAGTGCGTCTTCGGTGTTCCGGCAGGCAAGCTCTTAGGTTTCCTGGTGTCTAACAGGGGCATTGAGGCTAATCCGGAAAAGATCAAGGCTATTATGTCTCTGGCTAAACTGGCGTGTATCAATGATGTTCAACGTCTGGCGGGTCGTATTCCAGCCCTGAGCCGGTTTATCAGCCAGTTGGGAGAGAAGGCGATCCCTCTATATCAGATGTTGAAGAATACAAACACTTTTGTCTGGAGTAACACCGCTGATGCGGCATTTGAGGACTTGAAGAGGCAGTTGGCTTAACTGCCGGTCCTTGCCGCTCCGGTTGATAATGAGCTGCTGTTATTGTACATGGCTGCTAATGCCCGCACTGTCAGCGTGGCTATTGTGGTCGAGCGCAAGGAGTCTGGGAAGGAATATCCGGTTCAAAGACCGGTTTACTATATCAGCGAAGTACTCATCGAGACAAATCAAAGATATCCGCATTGGCAGAAGCTGGTGTATGGGGTTTTCATGGCGAGTCAGAAGCTTAAGCAGTACTTTCAGGGCCACCCCATCACAGTGGTGAGTTCTGCTCCTTTGGGCAATATAATTCAGCATAGGGAGGCAACTGTCCGAGTTGCAAAGTGGGCTATCAAGCTTGGACCGCACGGGTTGAAGTATATGCCTTGGACAACTATCAAATCCCGAGCGCTTGTGGACTTCATCAATGACTGGACAGAGTTGCAGGCACCAGAAGAAAAAACCGGATAACACATACTGGACTATCCACTTCGACGGGTCCAGGCAATTGGAGGGCTCGGGGGCCGGAGTTGTCCTTACTTCCCCTCGAGGTGATAAAAATTCGTTATGTTCTCCGCTTAATGTTTCCTTGTACTAACAATGCAGCAGAGTACGAGGCCTTGCTCCACGGTCTTCGGGTGGCTAAGGAAATGAACTTAAGCCGCGTATGATGCTTTGGGGACTCTGATCTGGTGGCTCAGCAAGTTTCTGGTACTTGGGATTCTAAGGATCCACTAATGGGGGCTTATAGACGAGAGGTGGATACTGTGGCTGGTCACTTCAAGGGTTATCAGGTTGAGCACATTGATCGGTGCAAAAACGAAGCAGTAGATGCTTTAAGCCGGTTGGGGTCTCAGCGTAAACCGGTGCGGCCCAATACCTTTTTGGATGTCCTGCATAACCCGTGAGTTAAGCTGCCTACAGAGGAGGACTTGGCTATTCCTGATCCAGAGGCACAGTTGGTGGCCGCTTTACATATTAGTCCGGATTGGACGGTTCCATATTTGGCGTATATGAACTGGGGCGAGTTACCAGAAGATGAAGTTCTGGCCAGACAGATAATCCGGCGATCAAAGTCCATGGTTATTCACAATGGCGAGTTACATCACTGTAGTGTCTCAGGTGTGTTCCAGCGCTATGTTTCTCCTGAAGAGGTCCGTGAGATTTTGCGTGAGATCCACGAAGGAGACTGTGGTCACCACGCCGGTTCAAAATCCTTGGTCGCTAAAGCTTTCCGTCATGGCTTCTATTGGTTGACGGCTCATGCTGATGCTGAGGACTTGGTAAAACGGTGCGACGCTTGTCAGAAATTTTCACGCCGAGCTCATGTTCCGGCTCAAGAGCTAAGGATGATTCCAATCACTTGGCCGTTTGCTACGTGGGGGCTTGATATGGTAGGACCTTTTAAGCGGTCCAAAGATAAGAAGACCCACCTATTGGTGGCGGTTGATAAGTTCACTCAATGGGTTGAGGCGGAGCCAGTAAGCAAGTGTGATGCAGCCACGATGGTTCAATTCATAAAAAAGGTGATCTTCCACTTCGGTTTTCCACACAGGATCGTCACAGATAATGGCACAAACCTATCCAAAGGTGAGATGGAGGCTTTCTGTCAAAGAGAGCACATCCGGCTTGATGTGTCATCAGTGGCCCACCCCCAGTCTAATGGTCAAGCTGAGAGAGCTAATCAAGAAATCTTGAAGGGTATCAAGCCCCGGCTGATGGTTCCTTTGAAAAGGATGCCGGGTTGTTGGGTGGAGGAATTACCTTCTGTGTTATGGAGCATAAACACCACCCCCAATCGACCTATGGGTTATACACCTTTCTTCATGGTTTACGGGGCAAAAGCGGTACTCCCAAGTGATATTCGTCATGACTCTCCCCTGATACGTCTCCGTCGTATCTATAATTTTTGATTGTTCCATGCCAATATTCTCCAACTTTTATATACTTTTGGCAACTTTTTATATTATTTTTGGGAATAACATATTGATCCAGTGCCCAGTGCCAGTTCCTGTCTATTGCATGTTTTTTGTTTCGCAGAAACCCAATATCAAACAGAGTCCAAACGGGATAAAAACGGACGGAGATTCTTTTTGGAATATTTATGATTTTGGGAAGTGAAATCAACGCGAAACAGTATCCGAGGTGTTCACGAGGTAGGGGGGCGCGCCCTACCACCCAGGCGCGCCCCTGACCCTCGTGGTCCACCCGTAAGGCAGTTGACGCTCTGCTTTTGGTGCAAGAAAGCTAATTTTATGAGAAAGATCTGGGCGAAAGATTCACCCCAATCAGAGTTACGGATCTCCAAATATAAAGGAAACGGTGAAGGGGTAGAATCAGGGAATGCAGAAACAGAGAGATAGATTCTACCCAATCTCGGAGGGGCTCTCGCCCCTCCCAAGCCATGGTAACCAAGGACCAAAGGGGAAACCCTTCTCCCATCTAGGGAGAAGGTCAAGGAAGAAGAAGAAGAAGGGGGGGCTGTCTCCCCCTTGCTTCCGGTGGCGCCGGAACGCCGCCGGGGGCCATCATCATCACCGCAATCTTCACCAACACCGCCGTCATATTCACCAACATCTCCATCACCTTCCCCCTTCTATCTACAGCGGTCCACTCTCCCGCAACCCACTGTACCCTCTACTTGAACATGGTGCTTTATGCTTCATATTATTATCCAATGATGTGTTGCCATCCTATGATGTCTGAGTAGATTTCCATTGTCCTATCGGTGATTGATGAATTGCTATGATTGGTTTGAGTTGCATATTTTATTGGTGCTGTCCTATTGTGCCCTCCGTGTCGCGCAAGCGTGAGGGATTCCCGCTATAGGGTTTGCAATATGTTTATGATTTGCTTATGGTGGGTGGCGTGAGTGACAGAAGCACAGACCCGAGTAAGTAGGTTGTTTGCGTATGGGATAAAAGGGGACTTGATGCTTTAATGCTATGGTTGGGTTTTACCTTAATGAATCTTTAGTAGTTGCGGATGCTTGCTAGAGTTCCAATCATAAGTGCATAGAATTCCAAGTAAGGGATGATATGTTAGCTTATGCCTCTCCCTCAAATAGAATTGCAATAGTGATTACCGGTCTAGTAACATAGTCAGTTGCCTAGGGCAATTCCACAACTCCTACCACCACTTTTCCACACTCGCCATATTTACTTTAGTTGTGTTTTTATCTAAGCAGCCCCTAGTTTTTATTCTCGTGCTCTTTATATTCTTGCAAAGCTATCCAACAACACCTACAAAGTACTTCTAGTTTCATACTTGTTCTAGGTAAAGCAAACATCAAGCGTGCGTAGAGTTGTATCGGTGGTCGATAGAACTTGAGGGAATATTTGTTCTACCTTTAGCTCCTCGTTGGGTTCGACACTCTTACTTATCGAAAACAGTTGCGATCCCCTATACTTGTGGGTTATCAAGACCTTTTTCTGGCGCCGTTGCTGGGGAGTCATAGCATGGGGTGAATATTCTCGTGTGCTCTTGTTTGCTTTATCACTAAGTAATTTTTATTTGTTGTTCTTAGTTGTTTTCTATCTTTAGCTATGGGTAGGAAACGCAAAATAAAAAAAATTAGTTGTACCTGCTGAACCAATGGTTGAAGAACCACTCAAAATCTATCGCACTGCTGAAGCTTATTACTTGGATCATCTTCGATCCCTATGTGCTCGTGTTGAAACCCCAACTAGCTTAGTTGAGGGCAAATCTTTAGATGAGCATGCTTGTTATGTGCGACACCGTATATCTGAAAAAGGGAAACTATTATGGGGTCAAATTCAACGTTACAATGCTATGCTTGGAATTTCTGTTGGGAATATGATTTTACTTGTTGTTCTGAAAACCCTAAAAAACACCTTCCCTACCAATGTGAGTTTATTGATAATGGGATCTTATCTTCGTATGCTAAAGGTGTTTATAGTTACTATGATGTTCAACAAATTGAAGAATTTTTTGCTTTTAAGGGTGCTTTTGAAATTGCTACTTTGATTGAAAAGTATGATACTACTCTTTACAAATCTGAAATTTTTGCCATACTTGAATATTGCTATGAGAATTATGCTTCTAATGCCTATGTTAAGCAATTTATTGAGGAAGTATCTGCTGTCCAAGAAGAGACTAATATTTTGCAAGAAGCTATGGAAGAAGAAATTGATGAAACTATGAGCTCATTGGATGAAAAATATGAGGAGGAGACCGAAGATCAAAAGGAGGAAGAGCGGATTGATCACTTGCGCCCACCTTCTAACGAGAGTAACTCTTCAACTCATACATTGTTTAATTCCCCTTCGTGCTTACCGAAGGATGATTGCTATGATGACTATTATGATTGAGGGAGTTCCGGACTAGTGGGTGTCCGGATAGCCGAACTACCATCATCGGCCGGACTCCAAGACTATGAAGATACAAGATTGAAGACTTCGTCCTGTGTCCGGATGGGATTTTCCTTGGCGTGGAAGGCAAGCTTGGCGATACGGATATGTAGATCTCCTACCATTGTAACCGACTCTGTGTAACCCTAGCCCTCTCCGATGTCTATATAAACCGGATGGCTTTAGTCCATAGGACGAACAACAATCATACCATAGGCTAGCTTCTAGGGTTTAGCCTCCTTGATCTCGTGGTAGATCTACTCTTGTAACCCACATCATCAATATTAATCAAGCAGGACGTAGGGTTTTACCTCCATCAAGAAGGCCCGAACCTGGGTAAAAACATCGTGTCCCTCCTCTCCTGTTACCATCCGCCTAGACGCACAGTTCGGGACCCCCTACCCGAGATCCGCCGGTTTTGACACCGACATTGGTGCTTTCATTGAGAGTTCCTCTGTGTCGTCATCGATAGGCTCGATGGCTTCTTCGATCATCAATGAAGATGCAGTCCAGGGTGAGACCTTCCTCCCCGAACAGATCTTCGTATTCGGCGGCTTTGTACTGTGGGCTAATTCGCTTGGCCAGCTGGAGCAGATCGAAGGCTACGCCCCTGGCCGTCAGGTCAGATTTGGAAGTTTGAACTTCACGGCTGACATCCGCGGGGACTTGATCCTTGACGGATTCGAGCCACAGCCGAGCGTGTCGTACTGTCACGATGGGCATGATTTAGCTCTGCAGCCGGACAGTACCCTAGAGGCCGCACTCGAACCCGCTCCGATCTTCAACTCGGAGCCAACTGCGCAGACCAAGGATGGATGGCTAGACACCGCCTCAGGGGCTGCAATCTCTACGGAGATAGAGCCGAACACCTATCTTGTCCCCCATGAAGCTCGTGACTCCGAGGTGCCGGACTCCCTGCCAGACTCCGGACCTCCCGCGCCCCCTCCAGTCGAATCCGATTGGGCGCCGATCATGGAGTTCACCGCGGCGGACATCTTTCAATGCTCACCTTTTGGCGACATCTTGAGTTCGCTAAAGTGCCTCTCATTATCAGGAGAGGCCTGGCCGAACGGCGGCCAGGATGGTTGGGATGCGGACGACGAAGAAATTCAGAGCCCACCCACCACCCACTTGGTAGCCACTGTCGACGATTTAACCGACATGCTAGATTACGACTATGAGGACATCGACGGTATGGACGATGATGCCGGAGACGACCAAGAACCAGCGCCCACCGGGCACTGGAAAGCCACCTCTTCATACGACATATACATGGTGGATATCCCAAAGGATGGGAATGGCGAAGGAATAGCGGAGGATGACCCCTCCAAGAAACAGCCCAAGCGCCGGCGTCAGCGGTGCTGCTCTAAATCCCGCCATAGCAAGAATGAGGATTCCGGCACCGGAGACAATAATACACCGGATAGCGCCGAAGACAACCCACTCCAGCAAGATCCAGCACAGGAGGAGAGGGATGCCAGCCCTCATGAGAGAGCGGCCGAAGAAGAGGTAGAGGACTACATGCCTCCCTCCGGAGACGAGGCAAGCCTCGATGACGACGAATTCGTCGTACCTGAGGATCCCGTCGAACAGGAGTGTTTCAAACGCAGGCTTATGGCCACGGCAAACAGCCTCAAGAAAAAGCAGCAGCAGCTTAGAGCTGATCAAGATCTGCTAGCCGACAGATGGACCGAAGTCCTCGCGGCCGAAGAGCATGAACTCGAACGCCCCTCGAAAAGCTACCCCAAACATAAGCTGCTCCCCCGATTAGAGGTGGAGGCATATGATCCTTCTTCACTAGGAGACAATACGGCTGATCGACCACCCCGTGGTCGCGATAGAGAGGCCTCAAGGCCCTTCACTAGACCCGTACCCCGGCATCGCTCGAAAAGCACAAGGCCACAGGGGAACACTCCGGACCTGCGAGACATATTGGAGGATAAGGCAAGACAATCAAGATCGATCTATGGATCACGTGGGCGCCCCACGATACGTGATGATCACTGTCACCCCAGACACAGTAAGTCCGGCCGGGCCGAACACAACAGACAAAGCTCTTTTGAGCTCCGTCGCGATATCGCCCAGTACAGAGGCGCCGCACACCCACTGTGCTTCACAGATGAGGTAATGGATCATCAAATCCTAGAAGGGTTTAAACCCGTCAATATTGAATCTTATGATGGCACAACAGACCCCGCGGTCTGGATCGAGGACTATCTCCTCCACATCCACATGGCCTGCGGAGACGATCTCCACGCCATCAAATATCTCCCACTCAAACTTAAAGGACCAGCCCGACACTGGCTTAACAGCTTGCCAGCGGGGTCAATCGGGAGTTGGGAGGACCTGAAAGCCGCATTCCTCGATAACTTCCAAGGCACGTACGTGCGACCACCAGATGCAGATGACCTAAGCCACATAATTCAGCAGCCAGGCGAATCGGCCAGATAATTCTGGACACGGTTCTTAACCAAGAAAAACCAAATCGTCGACTGTCCAGATGCCGAGGCCCTCGCGGCCTTTAGGCATAACATCCGCGACGAGTGGCTTGCCCGGCACCTGGGATAGGAAAAGCCGAAATCCATGGCAGCCCTTACATCACTCATGACCCGCTTCTGTGCGGGTGAGGACAGCTGGCTAGCACGCAGCAACAACCTCAACAAAAATTCTGGCAGTCCGGATATCAAGGACCGTAGTGGCAGGTCGCGTCGCAACAAAAACAAACGCCGCATTAATGGTGATAACAGTGAGGATACGGCAGTCAATGCCGGATTCAGAGGCTCTAAACCCGGTCAACGGAAAAAGCCATTCAAAAGAACAACTCAGGGTCCGTCCAATTTGGACCGAATTCTCGACCGCTTGTGCCAGATACATGGCACCCCTGAAAAGCCAGCTAACCACACCAATAGTGACTGTTGGGTGTTCAAGCAGGCAGGCAAGTTAATTGCCGAAAACAGCGACAAGGGGCTACATAGCGACGACGAGGAAGAGACCCGACCGCCGAACAATAGAGGACAGAAGGGTTTCCCCCCACAGGTGCGGACGGTAAACATGATATATGCCATGCACATACCCAAAAGGGAGCGGAAGCGTGCACTCAGGGATGTATACACGATGGAGCCAGTTGCCCCGAAGTTCAATCCATGGTCCTCTTGCCCGATCACCTTTGACCGAAGGGACCACCCCACCAGCATTCGCCATGGTGGGTTCGCCGCATTGGTTCTAGACCCAATCGTCGATGGATTTCATCTCACCAGAGTCCTGATGGACGGCGGTAGCAGCCTAAACCTGCTTTATCAGGACACGGTGCATAAAATGGGCATAGACCCCTCAAGGATTAAACCTACCAAGACGACCTTCAAAGGCGTCATACCAGGTGTAGAAGCCAATTTTATAGGCTCAGTTACACTGGAAGTGGTCTTCGGATCCCCGGATAACATCCGAAGCGAGGAGTTAATCTTCGGCATAGTCCCATTCCGCAGCGGCTATCATGCCTTGCTCGGACGTACCGCGTTCGCAAAGTTCAATGCGGTGCCGCACTACGCAGACCTCAAGCTCAAGATGCCAGGCCCTAGAGGAGTCATCACGGTCAACAGAGACACCGAACGCTCCCTCCGAACGGAGGAACATACAGTGGCTCTCGCGGCAGAAGTACAAAGCAATCTTTTAAGGCAATTCTCGAGTCCGGCTGCCAAGCGGCCGGACACAGCTAAGCGTGCCCGGAGTAACCTACAACACGACCACCTGGCACGTTCCGAGCACGCATAGCAGTGCGGCCCCAACCCCAGCCCCTGTAAAACATTAAGACAGACCATTCGCGTACTCCATTACGCTGTGAAGATACCATGGGCATGGGGCAAGGAGCTCGACCACGATAAGCCCAAACTGCGGCTCAACCGCACCAGGGGCTCTTAGGTGTGTCGTTTCTTTTTTCTTTTCCTTTTATTTTTTACCCACAGGACTCCGTTCGTCAGAGGCCCTGTCCGGCGGCAGACATGCTGAACCCACGATACAACAGCCAGGGAAGGAGAAAGGCTACAACAAAAATCCAGGTGGTCTCCATTATGAGCATTAAATCTGTTTTATGCATTATTCTGTAGCCTACCCCTGGAGGGGGACATGTTAAACAGTCCCATCCCTTGCTTACCGCACCACTTGTATCGTCCTGCACTTACAGCAGTTTTTATTTGAATAAAGCAATGCAGCACATTTTTGCTTCTAATTGCATTTCTTTCTTACACATATGTTCATCTATGACATGTTGCATCCGTACGTTTTGGTACGGCTAAATACACCAGGGGCTTATGTTTCCCGCGTTATGGTGTGATAAGTCCGAACACTTTCACAAGTGCGGCAACCCGAACTTATAGCATTATATGCATCGGCTCCGAATCATGTTCTTGGCTCAATAGTTGGGTTTGCCCGGCTCCCATGTTTTGGTACCTTACGTTCCATTTTATCGGGTAAGGTAGCACTGGGAGAACCACTGCGATTGCGCCCCAGTTGAGCTGGGTTAACGCCTCAGTGGAGAAAGCTAAAACCGACCGTCATGATGAGGCGAGAGCTGGTCGCTGTTCGAGAGGTTCTTTGCGAGTCCCTAAAGACTTATGCCGCTTCGAGCGAGGAGCCAGATTCTGTCCGGCCAAGGCGTGGATAGCGCCCCTAATTCGGCCTTCCGAAAACTAGGGGCTTCGCCGAAATTTAAAATTATAGAATTCTATGGCTAAGTGAGAGTGTTCAAGCATTATAAGTCCGGTTGCCTTGTTCGTTGTGTTGAGCGCCTCCCTCGATGGACCCAAATTTGGGAACAAGAGTGCCCAAATTTATCCCGAACACCCCAGCACTCGTGGCATGGGTGCTGAAGCCGACGACTTGCCATCTCTCAGATTTGATAAACAGCCGCACAGAAGGTAATATTTTAAATTAACAAGTGTTGCTTCGTGCATATGAACTTAGTTTTCAGTGCACAGGATAACAAAATGCGAGTCTACTCAAAAACTTCTTCTTTGGAGCACTCACCCGCAATAATGCGGGCGCCCTTCAGCACACTCCTATAATACATCTCGGGTGTACGATGCTCCTTGGCCTCTGGTGGGGGGTCCGTCACAAGCTTCTGGGCATCCATCTTGCCCTAGTGCACCTTTGCGCGGGCAAGGGCCCGACGCGCACCCTCGATGCAGGCGGAGTGCTTGATAACTTCAACCCACGGGCACGCGTCCACCAGCCGCCGCACCAGGCCGAAGTAGCTCCCAGGCATAGCCTCCTTAGGCCACAGCCGAACTATGAGGCCCTTCATGGCCTGTTCGGCCGCTTGTGGAGCTTGACCAGCTGCTTCAGCTGGTCACTAAGGGGCACCGGATGTCCGGCCTCAGCATACTGAGACCAGAAGACCTTCTCCGTTGAGCTCCCCTCCTCGGCCCGGTAGAATGCGGCAGCATCGAACACGCTGCAGGGAAGATCTGCGAACGCTCCTGGAGAGCTCCGAATTCGGGTAAGCGACAGGTAATTAACACTCACATGCTTAATTTGCATGAAAAATGCCTTACCCGCTGCTATTTTGTTCACCGCCTCTATCTCCTGGAGGGCCTTGTAGGCTCCGGCCTTAGCGGCTTTGGCACTCTCAAGAGCCGTTGCAAGCTCAGACTCTCGAGTCTTCGAGTCACGCTCCAGGCTCTCATGTTTCCTCACGAGATCCTAGAGCTCTTTCTGTACCTCCGCCACCCGTGCCTCCTGTTTCCCTTGCTCGGTGCGCTTCACAGCCACATTGCGTTCGGCCGCGGCCACCGCCTCCTTCAGGGTCGCCACCTCGTTAGTGGCCCCTGCAATACCCCAGTTATCCTTGTCATTTTTCTTGCAACCAAATCCTTTTCATAAGGTATTACTCACCTTCTTTTTCCTCGAGCTGCTTCTTGGCATGGCCGAGCTCGTTCTCAGACCGCTCGAGGTTTTCCTTCAAAGTATTGACCTCCGCAGTCAGTGCGGCAGAGGTCAGCAGCACAGCCTGCAATCCCGTATTGACATATTTTCATGACTCCTGCGTTTATCTTTCTAAAGATCCTTAGTCCGGATTTTCTTTTCCAACACCGAACCGAGCATCAGGGGCTACTGTCTATGCGGTACCATTTTACATATATTGAAATTCTTACCTCAAAGCCTGTTAGAAGGCTGCTGCAGGCTTCGGTCAGCCCGCTCTTGGCGAGCTAAACCTTCTGAATCACCGCACTCATAATAGTGCGGTGTTCCTCTTCGATGGAGGCGCCCTTGAGCGCCTCCAGCAAATTATCCGGCACCTCCGGTTGGACGGAGGCAGCCGGTGTCGCGGTCTTGCCCTTCTTACGAAGGGGTCGCCCGCCGGACTCCGAAGCCACTATGGGTTCCGGGGCTGAGTCCGGTGCAAAGTCCGGGAGGTTGTCTTGCAAGACCTCCGGGGCCCTCTCCTCCTGGTGGGTCCCTTCCTGGGATCCCACCTCGGCATCGTCTGCATCACGGGGGGTGGAGGCAGTCGGAAGAGAATCCATATCCGACGCCCCTAAGGACCCGCTCGACGAAGTGGGGAGATCATCCTTAGGCAGACTGCAGGGTTGTATGCGGCATTAGAAAGACATAATGTGGCGGAAAACGAAAACCTTGAAGTTATTCGGGAGTCCGGATACTTACGATCTCGCCAGAGGCTTGGCCCTTGGAGGCCAGTCCTCGTCGTCGTCACTGGCGTCGGCGGAACAGTCCAGGGGAAGAGTTTTTCCCCTCTTGGACCCTTCGGCCTCCCTTGTTTGGGAGGCCTTCCTTTTCTTCCCTCCCCCCGCTGGGGGAGAGGCTTTCTTCTTCTCCTCCTCGCCTTGGTGGGAGGAGTCGGCCTTGGATTCATCGTCCGATAGCACCTGAAAACGGGAACTCTTCCGAGTCCCCGTGGCCTTCTTCTTGGCCTTCTTCTCCGGCACCACGTGGGGTGCCGGAGCCAGCAGCCCCGTTAGGCGGGCGTCAGCTGGGTCCTCTGGCAATGGGGCCGGACAGATAGCCTGTGCGGCCTTCTTCAGCCAGTCCTGTCAAAGGAAAGGGAGTTTAGATCCCGCATAGAGCCAAACTATGAATAACATGCGTCCCGTAAAGGACAATATCACTTACCTCGTCAGCTGGACGCTGTGAGCTGAATCTGCAATCTTCGGTAGCGGATGCGGGAGCCTCGTCCCCCTTGAACAGCACCTTCCAGACCTCTTCGTACGTAGTGTCGAAGAGCCCATTCAAAGTCTGGTGCTGCACCGGATCGAACTCCCACGTATTGAAGCCCCGTCGTTGGCACGGGAGAATCTGGCGGATGAGCATGACCTGGACTATGTTGACAAGCTTGAGCTTCTTGTCCACCAGCTTTTGGACGCAGGCTTGGAGTCCGGTCAGCTCCTCCAAATCGCCCCAAATCCGGCCGCTCTCTTTCCAGGAGGTGAGCTGTGTGGGGATGCCGGATCTGAATTCGGGGGCCGCTGCCCATCCGGGATCACGCGGCTCGATGATGTAGAACCACCCCGATTGCCACCCCATGATGGTTTCCACAAAGGTGCCCTCCAGCCACGTAATGTGGGACATCCTGCCCACCATGGCGCCTCCGCACTCCTCTTGGCTGCCCTTCACAACCTTCGGCTTGACACTGAAGGTCTTGAGCCACAAGCCGAAGTGGGGCTGGATGCAGAGGAAGGCCTCGCACACGACGATAAACGTCGAGATGTTGAGAATAAAATTTGGGGCCAGATCATGGAAATCTAGGCCGTAGTAGAACATGAGCCCCCGGACAAAGGGATGAAGTGGGAAGCCTAGTCCGCGGAGGATACGGGGAAGGAATACTACCCTCTCATGGGGCCTGGTGGTGGGGATGAGCTCTCCCTCGTCGGGGAGCCGATGCGCGATGTCGCTGGACAAGTATCCGGCGCTGCGCAGCTTCTGGATATGCCCCTCCGTGACGGACGAGGCCATCCACTTGCCTCCCGCTCTGGACATATTTGGAGAAGGTTGAGGTGAGATGTGCGGGCTTGGGCGCTAGAGCTCGAGTTCGCAGAGATGGATAAGCCAAGGAGGAAGAAGGCGCAGGTAAAAAGGTTGGATCTTTATCCCCTTATATGGGCGGACAGAAATACGCGTCCCCACCGGCCTGGTAAAACTCGCTCATCTCCCAAGTGTCACAATCAATGGCGCGGTTGGGTTACCCACGTCCGTATTGATGGGAATCCCGGAATAAGGGGGATACGATCTCTGCTTCGTCAGGCATGCCAAGGAAACCGCCTCGCTAAACGCGCTGAGGTGGAACAATAGAAACAATTCGAGTAAAGGCTTGGAAGTGGTGTGACGTTACGCCACAGAATACGTCAGCAGATTGATCTTGTGTAATATTATTCTCTCTATGGTGGTATGTGGAATTTATTTTTGCAGAGCAGACACTATCCTGGTGTTCACAATCTTCTATAAATTATTCGGAGGAGGAACCCGTCTTGCAATGCCGAAGACAATATGCGCGCCGGACTCGTCGTCATTGAAGCCTGGTTCAGGGGCTACTGAGGGAGTTCTGGACTAGGGGGTGTCGGGATAGCCGAACTCCCATCATCGGCCGGACTCCAAGACTATGAAGATACAAGATTGAAGACCTCGTCCCGTGTCCGGATGGGATTTTCCTTGGCGTGGAAGGAAAGCTTGGCGATACGGATATGTAGATCTCCTACCATTGTAACCGACTCTGTGTAACCCTAACCCTCTCCGATGTCTATATAAACCGGATGGCTTTAGTCCATAGGACGAACAACAATCATACCATAGGCTAGCTTCTAGGGTTTAGCCTCCTTGATCTCGTGGTAGATCTACTCTTGTAACCCACATCATCAATATTAATCAAGCAGGACGTAGGGTTTTACCTCCATCAAGAGGGCTCGAACCTGGGTAAAAACATCATGTCCCTCGTCTCCTGTTACCATCCACCTAGACGCACAGTTCGGGACCCCCTACCCGAGATCCGCCGGTTTTGACACCGACAATGATCCCTATGATTCTTTTGAAATATCCCTTTTTGATGATGCTTGCTATGCTTATGGCCAAGATGCCAATATGAATGATGCTTATGGAGATGAACTTGCTATAGTTCCTTATGTTAAAAATGAAATTGTTGCTATTGCACCCACACATGATAGTCCTATTATCTTTTTGAATTCTCCAAACTACACTTTATCGGAGAAGTTTGTGCTTATTAAGGATTATATTGATGGGTTGCCTTTTACCCTTGCACATGATAATTTTGATAGATATATAATGCTTGTGCTTGCTGCTTCTACTTGCAATTATTATGAGAGAGGAACTATGTCTCCGCCTCTTTATGTTTTCAACACAATAGAATTGCAAGAAACTGCTTATACTATGCATTGGCCTTTACTATGTGTGCATGAATTGTTCTTTTATGACATGCCGATGCATAGGAAGAGAGTTAGACTTCGTTGTTGCATGATATATGTTACTTTGTGCTTACTACTAATTACAAATCATTGTTAATTAAAATTGGCTTTGATATACCTTGGGATCCGGGTGGATTCATTACTTGAGCACTAAATGCCAAGCTTAATGGCTTTAAAGAAAGCGCTGCCAGGGAGACAACCTGGAAGTTTTAGAGAGTCATTTATTTCTGTTGAGTGCTTTCATATAGTTTAAAAACAACAAAAATAAAGAGGGGAACCTAAAAACTTTTCAAAAAGGAAAGTGAAAGTGAGAAAGACAAGCATTGTTGAAGTGGGAGCTAGCCTTGAACTTTGTTCATGCTCACGGAAACTTTGTGAATCTTGATTTCAGAAACTTTTCAACAAAAATAATTATCCCCTAGTAAAATTCCATTGTATTATAAAAATAATGTGCCAAGGTTTGCCTTTAGGTTGTTTACAATGCTTGTTGGTTTGTACGGTGCAGGACAAAAACTTTGGTTGTAGTGTGCGATTTTACATTTTTAACTGGAACGTCAATTGGTTCTGATTCCTTTTGCACTGTCTTGCTATACAACGTGTTTATTTTTCCTAATTGTGGTAGAATTTGTGGGGTACCATAAGTATGGTGGATGTTCAGATTGCTACAGACTGTTTTGTTTTTGACAGATTCTGTTTTTGATGCATGGTTTGCTTGTTTTGATGAATCTATCAATTTATATCAGTGGATTAAGCCATGGAAAAGTTATATTACAGTAGACACAATGAAAAAACAAAATATGAATTGGTTTGCAACAGTACTTAGAGTGGTGATTTGCTTTATTATACTAACGGATCTTACCGAGTTTTCTGTTGAAGTTTTGTGTGGATGTAGTGTCTAATCGAGGATGTTTCCATGTGAGAAGAAGGAAGAGAGGCAAGAGCTCAAGCTTGGGGATGCCCGAGGCACCCCAAGTAAATATTCATGTAGACTCAAGCGTTTAAGCTTGGGGATGCTGGGGAGGCATCCCCTCTTTCTTCAACAAGTATCGGTATGTTTTCGGATTCGTTTCGTTCATGCATTATGTGCAAGTCTTGGAGCGTCTTTTGCAATTAGGTTTTTATTTTTCTTTTATGCACCATGCTGGTATGAGATAGTCCTTAGTTGATTTATAGAATGCTCATTGCACTTCACTTAAATCTTTTGAGTATGGCTTTATAGAATGCTTCATGTGCTTCACTTATATCACTTAAATCTTTGGATTGCCTGTTTCTCTTCACATAGAAAACCACCATCTATAGAATGCTCTTTTGCTTCACTTATATTTGTTAGAGCGTGGGCACATCTTTTGTAGAAAGAATTAGACTCTCTTGCTTCACTTATATCTATTTAGAGAGATGACATGAATTGGTCATTCACATGGTTAGTCATAAAATCCTACATAAACTTGTAGATCGCTGAATATGATATGTTTGATTCCTTGCAATAGTTTTGCGATATAAAGATGGTGATATTAGGGTCATGCTAGTGGGTGGTTGTGGATTGTAGAGACACTTGTGTTGAGGTTTGCAAGTCCCGTAGCATGCACGTATGGTAACCGTTGTGTGACAAATTTGAAGCATGGGGTGTTTCTTTGATTGTCTTCCTTATGAGTGGCAGTCGGGGACAAGCGATGGTCTTTTCCTACCAATCTATCCTCCTAGGGTCATGCGTAGTAGTACTTTGCTTCGAGGGCAAAGTAGACTTTTGCAATAAGTATATGAGTTCTTTATGACTAATGTGAGTCCATAGATTATACGTACTTTTACCTTTCCATCATTGCTAGCCTCTTCGGTACCGTGCATTGCCCTTTCTCACCTCGTGAGTTGGTGCAAACTTCGCCGGTGCATCCAAACCCCGTGATACGATACGCTCTATCACACATAAGCCTCATTATATCTTCCTCAAAACAGCCACCATACCTACCTATTATGGCATTTCCATAGCCATTCCGAGATATATTGCCAGGCAACTTCCATCATGATCATATTCATGACTTGAGCATTCATTGTCATATTGCTTTGCATGATCGTAAGATAGCTAGCATGATGTTTTCATGTCTTGTCAGTTTTTTGATGTCATTGCTATTCTAGATCGTTGCACATCCCGATACACCGCCGGAAGCATTCATATAGAGTCATATCTTTGTTCTAGTATCGAGTTGTAATATCGAGTTGTAAGTAAATAAAAGTGTGATGATCATCATTATAGAACATTGCCCCATAAAAAAAGAAAAAAAGAAAAAAAAGGAAAGGCCAAAGAAGCCTAAATAAAAAAAGGGGTGCCAAAGAAGCCCACCCAAAAAGAAAAAAGAAAAAAAAGAAAAAAAGGTGCAATGTTACTATCCTTTTTCCACACTTGTGCTTCAGAGTAGCACCATGTTCTTCATATAGATTGTCTCCTATGTTGTCACTTTGATATACTAGTGGGAATTTTCATTATAGAACTTGGCTTGTATATTCCAACGATGGGCTTCCTCAAATGCCCTAAGTCTTCATGAGCAAGCAAGTTGGATGCACACCCACTTAGTTTCTTTTGTTGAGCTTTCATACATTTATAGCTCTTAGTGCATCTGTTGCATGGAAATCCCCACTCCTCGCATTGACATCAATTAATGGTCATCTCCATAGCCCGTTGATTAGCCGCGTCGATGTGAGACTTTCTCCTTTTTTGTCTTCTCCACATAACCTCCATCATTATATTCTATTCCACCTATAGTGCTATATCCATGGCTTGCGCTCATGTATTGCGTGAGGGTTGAAAAAGCTGAAGCGCGTTAAAAAGTATGACCCAATTGCTCGGTTCATCATCGGGGTTGTGCATGATGGGAGCATTTTTGTGTGACAAAAATGAAGCATGGCCAAACTATATGATTTTGTAGGGATAAGCTTGTTTTGGCCTTGTTGTTTTGAAAAGACATGATTGCTTTATTGGTATGCTCGAAGTATTATCGCTTTTTATGTCAAATGATAGACTATTGCTTTGATTCACTCGTGTCTTAATATTCATGCTATGACTAGACAAATGATCAAGATTATGCTAGGTAGCATTCCACATCAAAAATTATCTTTTTTTTATCATTTACCTACTCGAGGACGAGCAAGAATTAAGCTTGGGGATGCTGATATGTCTCCGTCGTATCTATAATTTTTGATTGTTCCATCCCAATATTCTCCAACTTTTATATACTTTTGGCAACTTTTTATATTATTTTTGGGACTAACATATTGATCCAGTGCCCAGTGCTAGTTCCTGTCTGTTGCATGTTTTTTGTTTTGCAGAAACCCAATATCAAACGGAGTCCAAACGGGATAAAAACGGACGGAGATTTTTTTGGAATATTTATGATTTTTGGGAAGTGAAATCAACGCGAAACGATGTCCGAGGTGGTCACGAGGTAGGGGGCGCGCCCTACCCCCCAGGCGTGCCCCTGACCCTCGTGGTCCACACGTAAGGTGGTTGACGCTCTTCTTTTGGCGAAAGAAAGCTAATTTTATGAGATAGATCTGGGCGAAAAATTCACCCCAATCGGAGTTACGGATCTCAAGATATAAAGGAAACGATGAAGGGGTAGAATCAGGGAACGCAGAAACAAAGAGATAGATCCAATCTCGGAGGTGCTCTCACCCCTCCCAAGCCATGGGAGCCAAGGACCACTGGGGAAACCCTTCTCCCATCTAGGGAGAAGGTCAAGGAAGAAGAAGAATAAGGGGGGTCCGGTGGCCCCGGAATGCCGCCGGGGGCCATCATCACCACCACGATCTTCACCAACACCACCGTCATCTTCACCAACATCTGCATCACATTCCCCCTTCTATCTACAGCGGTCCACTCTCCTGCAACCCGTTGTACCCTCTACTTGAACATGGTCCTTTATGCTTCATATTATTATCCAATGATGTGTTGCCATCCTATGATGTCTGAGTAGATTTCCATTGTCCTATCGGTGATTGATGAATTGCTATGATTGGTTTGAGTTGCATATTTTATTGGTGCTGTCCTATTGTGCCCTCCGTGTCGCACAAGCGTGAGGGATTCCCACTGCATGGTTTGCAATATGTTTATGATTTGCTTATGGTGGGTGGCGTGAGTGACAGAAGCAAAGACCCGAGTGCGTATGGGATAAAAGGGGACTTGATGCTTTAATGCTATGGTTGGGTTTTACCTTAATGAATCTTTAGTAGTTGTGGATGCTTGCTAGAGTTCCAATCATAAGTGCATAGGATTCCAAGTAAGGGATGATATGTTAGCTTATGCCTCTCCCTCAAATAGAATTGCAATAGTGATTACCGGTCTAGTAACATAGTCAGTTGCCTAGGGACAATTTCACAACTCCTACCACCACTTTCCCACACTCGCCATATTTACTTTAGTTGTGTTTTTATCTAAGCAGCCCCTAGTTTTTATTCTCGTGCTCTTTATTATCTTGCAAAGCTATCCAACAACACGTACAAAGTACTTCTAGTTTCATACTTGTTCTAGGTAATGCGAACGTCAAGCGTGCGTAGAGTTGTATCGGTGGTCGATAGAACTTGAGGGAATATTTGTTCTACCTTTAGATCCTCGTTGGGTTCGACACTCTTACTTATCGAAAACTATTGCGATCCCCTATACTTGTGGGTTATCAGCCCCGGGTTGCCAATTATGTTGAAGTGGACAATGAGCAAGCACGTCAAGAAGCACTGGGCCTGCTAGATGAACAACGGGACATGGTGTTGGCTCGTTCGGCGGTTTATCAGCAAGACCTACGACGTTATCACAGCTGCCGGGTTAAAACAAGAACCTTTCAAGAAGGCGACTTGGTGCTCCGGCTCATCCAGGATCAGACCGATATGCACAAGTTATCCCCACCTTGGGAAGGACCCTTTGTGGTCAGCAAGAATCTGCACAACGGATCATACTACCTCATCAATGCTCGAGAGCACAAAGACTCACGCAAATCCGAGAAGGAGACCCATCGGCCGTGGAACATAGCTCATCTTCGACCTTACTACACCTGAGCCATAGGATCCTCTTATGTACATATTTTGACAATGTATATATTATGATCAATATAATAAACCGACATCCTTGCTATAAGCAGGGCCTCTGCTTTTTTTCCAATATTTCATGGTTACTTGGGGGCTTCAGCTGACAAAGCGATGTTCTATCCATTAATCCGGCTATCACACCACAACAAAGCTTGGGAGCTTCATACCCAAGGGGCCAAAGAGAGTCTTGTTGCTAAGCACAGCTCAAACATAGGCACCCATTGAGCATAGCTCACAAAGTTACTTGGGGGCTCTTTGTGCAAAGCAACAAAGAGTTTGAAAGGACCCTTGTAATAGGCTATCGAGCCAGGCTTGGAAGCCAGGTGTATTCATCTAAAACCCCGGGTTAACCTACCTTCATTAAGTAAGCCACTCCTTCCAGGTAATCCTGGTATGACCCGCCGAACGTTTGACAAGTCAATCTTACGATGATCGGTTAATTGGAGGCCCATCTTAAAAGGCTTTGCAAAATGGTTTAACTCAGCGGCCTAACAGCCCATGAAAAGCCTCGAATTTGGGCCTGACAGCCCTTGAAAAGCCTCGACTACAAGTTTTATTTGCTTTTATTTGTCAAAGTTTTTTCCTCTTTGATAAGGTTTTATGGTAAACCGGGGTCTATGGACCCGACATGACCATAAGACATCAATTTAGCCCGGTGTTTGTTAACCCGGCTTGGCTTTCAGCTATAAGTTGTTAGACCACATTCAATTATAAACCGGTGTTTATTAATCCGGTCTGGCATTGACTATACGTCGCGAGGATGGTCATCCGGTGTTTATCATAACCCGGCATGGCTTCAGTTTAAACCAGCAAAGCATGGTGAGGAGTTATCAGCACTCCAGTTTTGGGTTATCACCCTTACTACAATCAAGTTGGTAAACCAACGATATGATTCAATATCACAGGTATGATCTCTTTCATTTTTTGATATCCTTACAGCCTTGGTTATAAACCGGGCTTTATATTGGGCGTTATGACCCGTCCGGTAGCAAACCGCGAGGACAATTTCTATGTGCAGAAATAGGCATTTATGAAATTGCTAAGGTGTATAAGGAAGCACAACAACAATCATAAATGGATTAAAAAGTGTCATACAGCACTACACGATGGCAGTAGATCAAAGTATTTTAACTAGCCTATTACAAGGTGCTTTGATGCCAAAAGGATAATTGTTTGTTGCACAGAACGCAATCTGCGGAAATAAAGCTGGCTGCTGGATTATGATTCGTCACCAGGCTGACCTGAAGTTGATGGATCGTCTTGCGCCGGTTCATCCTCCTCCTCCCCACCTAGTGGCTGGAAGTCAATAGTTGCCCGGTCAATTCCAGACAAAGCTCGGAAGACAGCTTCATCTCTTATAAGATCATCCGGTTCAATATCAGGGTCATAAGTGTGCTTATGGATTGGAGGGATCAGATTTTGGGCTTCATAAACTGATGCATCGATCCGTCTGTTGTCTGCATCATAGATGGACCTGTGGAAAGACAGATCAGTCTCTTCAGCCAATTTACTTGCAAGTGGGCGCATCTCTTTTGTCAAGTCTCTAAGGGCATCATTGTCAAACTCTGACACATCTTCTTTTTGGCTAGGATAGCCATTTCCAATGTCTTCCGGATCAAGATGATCTATCCAAGCCTTAGCCCGGGTCAGTGCAGATAAAGCGCCATCCCTCGCAGATGACCTCTTTACTTCCTCGAGCTAGGCAGGTGTCATGGATAACCTAGCCAATGTGTCCTTGATCAAAGTGGGGGGCGGTTTATTGTATGAAGCTGCACAGATGACCCGTTGAGCGCCGGTATACAATTTTTCTATCAAAGTATAGGCAGCCTTCAATTTCCTCCGCATATCTGAGCCAAGATGAGCAACACGACTACCTGTAATGGTTTAAATAATTGCTGTTAAACCGGCAGTGTCAAAAAATGTTTAAGAAAATACTGAAGAAGAGTACTGACCAAACACAACAGAAGTCATAGCATTGATTTTCCGCTTTAAGCCACTCAGCTCTTCCACCACCGGTTTAAGCACCGCTTCAGCATCCTCCGTCCATTTCAGGAAAGTGGCTTTTTCAGTCTCCCAAACTGCTCGCTCGTTCTTGAAGCCATCCTTCAATTGTTCCATGGATGTTAAAGCGTCCTTCAATTCATCTTTGGCTTTGAAGGTTTCGGCTTGCTGGGACTTGATGTTTTCCTGGAGGTCGGCGATTTGGGAATCTTTGTTGGTTAAGTCAGCCTACAAAAGACAGATAATGAATTGGTGATATTTTTTCATAGTCCCAAGCACATTAAAAAGTTATACACTTGGCACTTGGGGGCTAATGCGGATTGCTTTTTCTTAACTGATATTTTAAGTCCCAAGGCTCAATACAAGTATTAATCTTGGCACTTGGGGGCTAATGCTAATTTGATCATATAAACCGGATGTGAAGGAATTCAACACTGATAAGGTTTACAACAGGAAGTACCAGTTCATCTTGAAAAGATAAACCGGCCCTTGGGGGCTACACAGTTGAAGTGTTTCTTATCAAAGTGTCGGTTCATCTTGAAAAGATAAACCGGCCCTCGGGGGCTACACTAGAGTTGATATAAAGCAAAAGGAAGAACTTTATGAAACGTTCGAACATGAATTACCTCATAGTGCTCCTTAATCAAGTTGACTAAACCGGCCTCATAATCATGACATGTATACAGGCGGTTTAAAAATCCAGAGTGGAGTTCCTGAGCATTGAGGTTAGCACAGCTGGATAAATCTGTTTTCCACTTGCCCTTGTCCACAGCAGAGAATTCTTCCTTGGCACTGTGCTTTGATAAAGCAACACGATTGCCAGGAGCAGTGTGACCAAAACCGGTAATCACCACATCATTTGTAATGCTATCAACAACCTTGTCTTGGATTGGTGGATCAGCAGCAGGGCTTGGTGGATTTGCAGCTGGGCTTGGTGGATCGGCAGTCGGGCTTGGAGGATCAGCACAATGACTACTTGGATTAGCTTCTGGCGGATTAATGAAAGTATCCTGACCTTGCAGTACCGGATCATCCAGAGTAGCGTCAGCATTTTGGTCAATAGCTTCTGAGGTCCTTTCCGGTTCAGTAGCCGGGTTATCATCAGTTGGTATAGCCAGCTTGGCTTTCTTGCTAAGTCTAGCTTTGGCAATGAAAAGAGTAAAGTACAGAGATTAGTACAGTAAACCAGAGCAAGGCATAAAAGTAAGTATATCATGCTTACCCAGGAACGGTCTTGAGTGGAGGCATCTGTGTGGTTGATGAATCGCCAGAGGATGACTTGGAAGTTCCCTGATAATTCGAAGCTGACGAATTAAGAGGGTATCGAAAGCAACCCGCCTTGGGATAATATGTATTAGAAGTACAATAGACCTCTAGACGGTGTTTGCAAACCGGAGAGTTTGGTAAACCGGAAGAGGTGACTTGTTGGCCACTATGCCGGGTTATGCGACGAGCTTCATGTTGCTGCGTATTCAAAGAAAAGTGCGGATCCAAATAAGCGAGAGGATGTGAATGTTTTACTTTCCGGACTGCGCGACGGAGTTTTTGTACTGGCACATGATCGGAAATGGAGGAAAGGGAAATTACCTCTACATTGTCAGCACGGCTAGCTTCCGCATCATCCTGATAATGATCATTGTCAATAAGGTGCATGAAAAATTAACCAAGTGAATCAAGTTCTACCTCTGATTCTGAGTCATCAACATCTTCAGTTGGATCAAGGGACTTGGCGGTTCTCTTCTTTGTTGGCCTCTTTGTGACTTTGGTCTTGACACGAGGTGCTCTTACCGGTTTATCTTGTGGCTTGGCCGGTTTGTCCTGCGGTTTCCTCTTCCAAAACGGATCATTGCCCTGCAAAGGTAAACAAAAGGCTATCAGAAAGTGTCAAAACAGGGTGGATTAAAACAGAAAGATGCAATTCTTACAGCTAGCGGTTTGTTGAAGGCACAAAAGGGATGCAACCCAGTTTTGCTCAATTCAGATATTGGTTCATTCAACATCTTTTTGACAGCCTCTGTAATCTCTTCATCAGTTAACTGAATATCAATATGACGTTGAGGGTCTTTCAAGTCTCCCGTGTACTCGCACATCAAACCGAGACGCCGGGTTACGGGCATGATTCTCCCTGAAACACAGCAGCGGACAAGGTCAATACCGGTTAAGCCGTTTGCCATAAAAGCCCGAATCTTAGAGCTCTGTGCTGCATATTTTGATCGTTCCTTGGCAGTCAGTCGTTGAGGCAATGGATGTTCATTACTGAGCCGGTCAGCGCGATAACCCGACCGAGGATTTTCATTTTTAGGAGCAGTATTTCGGCAGTAAAACCACGTCTGATTCCAATCATTAGGGTGGCTGTGATGTTTGGCATGAGGAAAATTGACTTCTTTCCTCTTTTGAATTGACACCTCGCCAAGTTCAGTATTGGGGCCGTCGGTGAACTGAGTACAGTGGTTCAAGTGAAAGAAGTCTCTGAACAATTCAAGTGAAAGAAGCTGGCAAGTACATCATTGAACTTTTTTGATCCGGGAGGGCTGAACCCTCGGTCCAGATGATGTACAAACACAATTACTTCTCCATCTTGAGCTTCAGGGGGATTCTCAATACCCGGGACTCACCAATGGATGGTTTCTTGGTTTGCTAAAGCGCCGGTCTGAACATACCCAGTCAGTTGCTCTTCTGTAACTCGGGAGGGAACCCAATTGCAAGAGGAAAACTGTTTGGCCATTTTTGATGACAAGCTGAAAAAGAAGTTCAAACACCGGTTTACGGTTCACGACTGACATGCATAAACCGACGTCATCTTGGGGGAAGGAGTCAATCAGAGCATATGTACATGTTAAACTGGATACTAAAGTTAAAGTAAAGTTGTCGGTTTAAGAGAGGGCTAATGGTACCTGGCGGATTATCATTTTCTAAAGGTTAAACCGTCTACAGTGGTATGGAAGAAACATATTTGAAAATTACTAAGTGATGTAGAAGCAGGTTTCACAGGCCAAAGTTATAATTACGGATCTAGCGCAGTTCAGAAAAAGGAAACAATTCAGAGCCCTAAAATGGCGACAACAGAACAGTAGAAGGTCCAGATGGGATCTGTTTATGGACGAAGGGATGCTATGGTGAGAAAAAAATAAGCTATAACTTCGGCCGCGTCAAGAAGATGTCAGGTTCATCAGGATATGATGGGACAGTAAGGCAAAGCAATGGACGCCTACGAACACTGATGAACACCGACGAACACATGAAACCCTAATGTAGATCTAGGGTTGACGAAAGAAGGGTTACCGGCTTCACAGGAGTGGCGAAGAGGTGCCGCGGTTCTCTAGTATGTTCAGGTCGATGCAGCAGCCAGTGGCGATGCAGAGCTTGAAGGTCGGGGGCGGCGGCGGAGCTTTAGGGCTCGGGCGTCGTAAGAAGGAAGAAGACAAGAAGAGGCACGGAAGGGAAAAGGAAAAGAGCTTCTGGTCCTATTTATAAGGAAAATGGATAAGTAAGCCGGTGCGGGAATCGAGGAGCCCAAAAAAGGGAATGGGGCATAGCTGTCGCCTCGATCTTTGGAGATCAAACAATAAATGGAAGTATTCATAGGTTTTTTACGCAGATGATGTCATGGCGGTTTATGATGATTCCAGAAGATGATGTCACGGCGGTTTACAGGGTCAACACGAAGATGCTCATTTCAGAATTTCTCTAAGTTGAAGATTGACATGAACAAGTTCAAACCAATCTGGGGCCTAATGTTGGGGATATGACTACTGAGTATAAACCGCCCAGGAGGGGCCGGATTATGCTCACAAGGAGTCATCTGGATAGAAGCCCATGAAGACAAAGACTATGGCGCTTTACTACAAGAAGCTTAGAGGCCTAGAGCCCGATGGCGGATTAGGGCCCATGTATGTAAACCGCCTTAAGATGATAACTTGTGTTTTAAGTAAGGGAAAGGAAGAAACCGAGCTGGACACTTGTATGAGCTGGCCTCGGGATTATGTAAACCGGCCGGGCGTCAACCTGTGTATGTATAGGGACGACCGGGCGGCGGTTCAGGGACAAGAGATAACAACTCGAGAACTACGCAAAGCGTATTCGCTCCCTGGCTATCGAGACCACATCAATTCCACCACAACTAGATCGTAGGCTTTTACCTTCACCGCAAGGGGCCGAACCAGTATAAACCCCCCGTGTCCTTTGTCCGGTTTAACCCCTCTAATCTAACCCGATCGCGATGGCTCCACGACTAAGTCCTTACACTAGGACATCTGACGTGATAATTCCACGACACTCGCTATAATTTCGTAACCAAATCCCCCCTCACTCTACCTCTTAAATCTCGGGACAAGATTTCTTGTAGTGGAGGAGATTTGTAACACCCCGAGAATCATGCTACAGTGATCTCCCCTTTAATGATGCCATGTCATCATGTTTTTCAGACTAAATTGCCACTTGATGAAAATCAATACCAAATTCCATTTGAAATACAAGTTGAATATTTACTTGTTCTGTCATGCAAACAAAAATGTTCGTGATGTTCCATATAATCCCCAGGTATTTGTCATGATGAAAACAACCTCTTCTGGATTTCCAAAATCCCCCTGGGATTTAATGTAGTGGTCCAACAACATCTTAATGAACCTTTTATATTCAAACTCAAACTTTTTGTGGCAGTGTCAAAAATTGCAATACAAATTATGAGCCAAGTTTCAAATTTTGAAAAATCTTTTTGATAGCTTAACTAAGTAGAAACGGTGCCATTTAAAAAAATAGAAAGCAAAGAAGGAGAACAAGAAAAAGGAGAAAGCCCCTGTGCACTTGGGCCATCGTCTCCACTGTACCAGGCCCAACCCACCAACTGGCTTCTCCTTTAACCTCCTATTCACAGGAGGCTCCGTGGCTTCCGTGCGCGCGTCCACGCCCCGGATCGGGCACGTGCAGGCCATCCGCTACATTCCCGGCCTTCTACAAGTGCTCCCCGACCGCCCCGGGAACCCTAGATCACCTTACCCACTCTCCCTCGCTCGCGCTCGCCCTTTCTCCTCACTGCCCGAGCGCGCCCGCCGCCGCCTCGCCCGGTGTCGATCCACGAACGCCGACGTCCATTCACGTCCCCGCCAAGCCAGACATCTCCGCCTCATTCATCTACACCGACCACCAATCGCCGTTGAGCTCGGGAAGGACTGCCCAGACGGAATCGAGCTCGACGCCGACTTCACTATCGCCGGCAATCTCCGACGAGCTCGACCACCTTCTGCCCTCTCGATCACCCAAGGGACATCTTCTGCTGCTCGGTGAGTGTTACCCTCTCCCTGCCCTCTTGCTTCCTCTCGCACGCTAGGACGACGGCCTCGCACTGAGCCGCGAGCTCGCCTACGCTGCTCACCGCACCGCCGTGGACACTGTGAACACTGACCGCGCTCGAGTCCTACGACATGTTCCAGGGCTTCCCAGGGACCGAACACGGCTATCCCCGTCACCTAATGTGCCCTGCGTCGACGAGCTCAACCTCGTCCGAACACCACCACCACTGGCCATGCTTGGAGTGGCGAGCTCCGACTGCTACAGCCCCCCCCCCCACCACCGTTGTTCGACGCGAGAGCACGCCCGCAGCCTAACAAAGCCAAACGCCGGGTCCGAAGACCCCCTGTGTGAGAAACCCGACCACCTCCCAATGCGCGCCGCTGCAAAACATGCTCGCCGGAGTTACTCCGGCAACGACATCGACGTGGCCTGCCTTGTGGCCTCCATTGGGTCACTGACAGTGGGCCCAGTGGGTCATGTTGGCTGGGTTGACACAGTCAACCCTGCTGACCGGGCAGGCTGGGTCACTGACATGTGTCCCCCAACATTTCAACAAGTTATTTAAACTTCTAATTAATCTGTTAGCTAATTCTATTCGTTAAGCCGTCACTAACAGTGGGCCCACTAGCTATTTAGGTTAATTAGTTAGAAGTTAAACCCCTATTAAATTAGTTCTGAGTATGACAGGGTGGCCGCACCTGTCAGTTTGACTAGTCAGCTGTTTAGTTGAGCACTGACGCAATGCTGATACAATGATGACGTCATATTCCATTTCTGGCATTTCTATTTATTTAAATAATTTTAGAAAAATTGCTAAAATTTTGGAAATTCGTAGAAAATAAACGGTAGCTCGGATCGAAAAACTTTCTACATGAAAGTTGATCATAATGATGAGACGAATCTAATTGTGCCGTCTTTTTCTATGTCGGGACCCTGTACGTAGGTGAACCCATAACTCTTAGCCTGATTCTGGTAGGTGAATAGTGCATATAAACCGGTTAACAATTCCAACGTTAATCCTAAAATAACTAAACTAACTTAGACATATCTTTAGGCAACCATGGACTGCATCATAGCATAGCATGCTCTGTGTTCCATATTTTTGCTGCCTATTTATCTGTTTCCTCCCCCTCTTCTCTCTTGTTAGACCCCAGCGTCGACGTAGCTTCCGAGACCGACGCAGCTCCGGAGTACGACTACGCCCCTGACGTCCAGACACTTTCCGCTGAGATTCCAGGAAAGCACCCCCCTATTGAGCATACTGATATCGCCTGTTCTTCTCTCTCTTATGCTTGCATTAGAAGTTGTTGTTGTTACTGTTATCCTATTTCTGTTGCTTAGCATGTTTATTGTAACCTGTTGTTGATACTTACCCGCTCATCCTAAATTACTTAGTATAGGCTGGGTAGAGACCCATCAGAGACCCCCCTCCTTGTCCCGACTGCCCCGCTGGATATCAGAAGACCCGATCAACGGGATTGAAGACCAGTCCCTGGCACCGCACATCACTTCCCCCTTAGTTGCTCGACACTACTGGGTTACTATCGAGTGCCGAAGGTGATACCTCGTCAGCACTTCTGATCTTAACCTTCTAGGTTAGTTCATCGGTTATGGTCATCGAGGGTGATTCCTCCTTCACCACTCCCGATAACGACACCATCGTGCAACTCCTCAAGAGTGGACCTCGAGGGTGATTCCTCCTCCGTTCACCTTGATGATAACATCAGGTGGAATTCCATCGAGGGTGATTCCTCAGGGTTCCCCCTTGGTGTTAGACCACTACAAGAAATATGTCAACTTGTGACCACCACTATTGGTCACTTAAAGGTCATTGTTTTTCATTTGCGTCTTTTTTGTGACCAAAAACACATGGTCAAAAGCTGGCGGTCGTAAACTGAAATTAACGACCTTCTTCGGAATAAGGTCGTAGACGTTTAAGACCAAAACAAAAGGTCGTGGAACCCATGATCTTCTGTTTTGGTCACTGGCTGTCTGCCCAGGCCACGTTGGATCCGACGTGGCAATCTGACATGGCAAAATTGTGACCAAATGAAAAGGTCGTTGATAAGATTCAGCCCTGTCCAATTCAGTGTTTTACATGGGCCGGGCCCAACAATTCAGCCTTTCTATATTTCTTTCGTATCAATCTTTGGTCGATTTCATGGGACTAGCCCAATGTTATAGCCCTTTTTATTTTTGGGTCGTAACCTTTGTTTCTCTTTTTTTCATGCACCCAAATTGTCAAATACTGGTAAGTGGGTCCCAAATGTGATGTTCTAGTTTGTGGGACCCTACTGTCAAGGTCATGTTCTTCATATTTCAATATGCAAATACAGAAAACAGACACAATATTTCAAATAACAACAGGAAGCAATCTGCTACATCATATAACATACATAAAAATGTGATCAGCATCCAGTTTACAATTAGATAACACACATACAACCCAAGTGTATCAAGCCCAAGTCTATCACCTGAGTCTATCACAGGAGCCCTACAAGTTCTGCTACATAATATAACACACAAATAGGATCAGCTCCCAGAACTAGCACACATACAAGTTCTGCTACAAGGACTTCGTTACTCCCAGAACTAGCTCAATGAGGTAAAACTATGCTTCATCTAACTTCTTTGTCCTGTATGGAAGGCAGCATCAGCATATTGTAGAATAAAATGTTTAGGAACAAAATAAAAGTAAATCTAACAGCAAAGTATCAAAAAAAACAAAGTATTAAAAACTGTAGTAATTTACTCGTAGTTGGCAGGTACACAATACCATGGTTTTAATTTAATAGATTATTTTAGAGTATTCAAAATACAGAGCAAGTGTTTGGCTACAACATAGAATGTTGTAAAATTAGTTGACTAGCCCTTAAGCAGTCGCCTCTAGCTAGCCGATGTGGCAGCAATGAAAAACACGAGCTGGCCGGTTGTGTATTGTTCCTGTTATGTTAATCTAGCTAAGTAGGTTGGCTAGCCCTTGCCATTCAGGTCCATATTAACCGAAGCATACTTAGACGACATATTTTGGCATGCTAGAATTCTTACTGCAAACAAGATTGTTTGTCCAGTAAATTATTTGTTAGGAACATCTCAGGTATACAAGAAACATGATAATGATTCATTATCCATATGAGGGTGACCTCTGTGGTGCAGTCTATTGACGAAGGGTCTAGCTTACTACTGCTACTCCACATATCAATTTTTACCTAATTGAGCAAGATGGAGTAACCCAAAAGAATTAACAGGGAAAGCAAATGTACTCCCAATGGCAGTTCACCAGAGATTTTCAAGTTAAAAATACTCCCAGGGGTAAACAACAATGACACGAACGGAGTAAAGGATGGATGTTGTAAATTAATCAAGTAATTCTTTTTTGTTCTCATATTTTTCACCCTCTAGACACTGCCTAGAGCACTTACAAGATGACAAAGTTAATTTTGCATAACACATATGGATTCTTATCTTCTTCAGGAAGGGGGCACAATTACAGCTAATTAAGCACGGTGAAATGGACCATCCAATTAAATTCCATTCTTACCTTCTTCAGCAAGGACATGCAGAACATCCCAGCATATCTCAAGTTGATGAATTATTCTAGCAATAACCAAATTAGAAACATGCCTTGCTGTTCCATTTAATCTTACTACAAGATAGTAGAAGAATCACTCTTGGTGAATCAAATCATAACAAATCGATCAATAAATACATGAGGCACATCAGGCCTGGCCATTTTCATTTTAGTAATTTAGAAAGAGGGGCGATGGGGAACAGGACCTTGAGGCCCTGTTATGGGGTTGGATCTGATGAAGGTTGCCCTTTGGGACGGCAGGTGTAGCTCCACCAGATGCAGCAGCAGCACCTCCAACCGGCACAGTGTCAGCGGCAGCACCAATGGTCACCTGTGTGACATTTCAGATCATCACTACAGAATTTTATTTATTTATTTAAGACACAAGCAGCAAAGATCGTGTCTACCTTCGCATATATTTCAATAGCCTACTGCTATTGTCATGTATGTTAAATATGCAAGAGGTAAAAACGACAGTTTTGTACATCCAATGCAAACAGACATATAAACAAGAATATTTGGTCTATTTACTGATTTTACCAACAGGGTAAGTTGTGTTCTCTTCAATTTACTGATTTAATATAACATATGAACGCTCTTCTGCATTGTTCCTAATAGAAAGAATCATAGAATGGTCTATACAGCGTGCATTGATGGAGAGTTGCAGACAAGAAATGTGACTACACTGTACATAGGAGAACATCATGTTTCTATAAACACTCCAGCAACAGCAATCCAAGGCCTTCTTCTCATGCTCGTTCTTTTTCTCCTGGGTGTGCTCCTTCTTCTCCAGGGCATGCTCCTTCTTCTCCTACAACAACAGCAACAGCAGGTTAATGACAACAATAGCATGTCAATAACAACAACATCAACTCTTGGGAATGCTTTAATCTAGTCCATTTCTTTGATCAACAACTTATCCTAAGGATGATGTGCTATCGAACTTAAAATAAACTACAACAAAATGAGCTGTGTCAGATATAAGGCAAACAAGTTACTCAACTCTGTATCAAATATAAAATAAACTACAACAAAATCATCTGTGTACAGGAAAGAATGTGCCTCGAGACTTAATAGCATATCCATAAAAGGTGTATACATCTAATGTCAATTAAAATAAAAAAGAGTACTCATGTTCCTAATAATCAGGCTAAATAATAACAACACCAGTAGCCCCTTCCAAAACTCTGCATGGCACGGTCAACACTAAGCAGTCTGATTGGTGCGGTCAGCGCGGGAGGCTGATCGGCAGGCTGGCGCGGGGCTTGTGAACAAAAGTTACTCCAGAAGTCCAGCTTAAGTTGTCAATTTTTCGATGTATGAAATATAGATACTTGCATATATCAATAGTTCGATGCATACTAATGATTATCTCTGACAGACAATTATAAGGATGTATGACAACCCGTTTAGATGGGCTTACATATCAACATGAAAAGATTAAAAACAAAAAACAGTTACTAAATCTGACTAATACTACAAAAACAACAAAGCATTTAGTCCCAAACTAAATCAGATTAATAGGCAAAAATAGATCTACATCCAAACGATTCTCAATAGGAATAAGATGCATCTATACACCAGAATACCTTGCCAAGTAGCCAAGCATGATCTAATCTGGAAGGGCAAAATTAGCAGGCAAGGCAAATAATTAACAAGGTAATTTAGGGTTTGAGAAAATTGGAGATGCAAGGGGTCATCTACAGAAGCACCCAATAGGAATCAAACCTATATGAGAAGGCCTCGCAAGGAGGCCTTCAGTCTTTACCATTAGACGATAGGCACTTTTGCATCTCCAATTTGCTGACAATACTAGATCATAGTATGCATCTCTCTAAAAGGAATTAACTTGCAGAGGATAGTGTTAATTTAGTAAGGACTGGAAAAACTAGTTTTGCCCAAGAGACAGACATACAGAGACCAAAACAACTAGTTCATGCGACATGCTCGAAATCAAACCAAGCAGGGCGCTAAGGCGAATGGAATCAAGCTAAGGCTACATGCTTAACAACTAAACTGAGCAGATCGATCCATCTATCACAGCGCACGGTCGAGCTAGAGTTGCGACGGCAGACGGGCGAGAGAAACAATCAAGTTCATCATACGAGCTAGAGTCACGAAAGCAAACCAAGCAGGGCGCAAAGGGGAGTCGAATCGAGAAGATGTATCCATCTATCATATCGCATGGATCGACCTAGCTAGGCATGTGACAGCATAGGAGCGAGAGAAATAATCATCGACAACGAAGGGCGGAAGGGCGGCAAGGACGGGTACCTGTCTGGATGGCCGGCCGACGATGAGGAGGGGGAGGGAGGAAGCACCCTTGCAGCCGCGGCGCTTGCCGGTCTTATGGCGACACTTGGAGGCGATGATGGCCGCGAGGCGCGTGGAGACGGCACTACTAGGAAAAGGCCTACTAATGGCGCACCAGTTTTGCCTACTAATGGCGCATCACTGGTGCGCCATTACTAGCACGCCATTAGTAATTTTTACTAATGGCGCACCACTGGTGCGCCATTAGTATCTGGTATACTAATGGCGCACCAGTGGTGCGCCATTAGTATAGGCCACGGTGCGCCATTAGTACATGCCGCTGGTGCGCCATTAGTATTTTTGAATTTTGAAGGTGGGAAAATAGTAGTGGCGCACCGTCTAATCCCCACCGTGCACCATTGCTATTTTTGAATTTTGAATTTGGATCTGGATCGCGATTTTTTGCCCATTTTTTGCTCGTTTTTTTGCTCATTTTTTTGCACGATATTATTTCAAATTTTGTTCCCGTTTTTGGATCTTGTATGTTCTTTTGTCGTGTTCTTTTGCCGGAGAGGAGGAGGAGGAGGTGACCGGAGAGGCGCTCGCCTACATCGCCGGAGAGGAGGAGGAGGTCGCCGGAGAGGAGTTCACCGGAGCATCGGAGAGGAGGAAGGAGAAACCATGAGGAGATGGGAGGAGAGGAGGGAGAAGGAGCTCACCGGAGAGG